>NC_134017.1:34428736-34461236 GCF_040712315.1 Castanea sativa
AATAAGGCATAGCCGAATGCCCTTGTGAGAGACCAGAAACTTTATGGCTCTCTCAAAAAGAAATTTGGGTGCTTAGGGCACCTCTCTTTTGGGTAATTGTGTGGAGTCACCGCTTATTTTTTATAAGAAAATAAGAAAAAATAAAATACAATTCACATGTCCAAAAATACCTCAAATTCATTAATTGATTATAAAATTACAACTTGGTAGAATAACTTTACAAGGCTTTGGTTCTAAATACAATCTATGTAAAAATTAAAAAGTTTGATCCTAGTTACAATCTACCAAAACAAAAGATAAACACTAGTCTACAATCCAAAAAACCTAAATTCGAGGGCTAGGTTACAGAATGGGAAGGTGTTAGGCACCTATTCTACCCAGATGGAGTCTGGTCTTCTAGACTTTAAATGACCATTAAATACCCATATTCAAATTATGAAATGTTATGTAGCAGTTGCAATGTCAAATCCTAGATCTACGGTTAAACTTTTATTCAAGAACCTTAGATTTGCCATTTTATTTTGTGTGAAAAAATTTGATGACAATAGTTAATGAAAAATTTAACTTTGAGTTTCCATAAAAGAAAAAAGAATGGGCTTTAAATAAAAATTCAGATCTGATTGAGATTTTTTAATGAGCAAAAAAACAGATTTTTATTTTGAAAATGTTGGGGAATTTAGACCCTGGTTGATAGAATTAACAAGTTTTAAACCCAAGTTGTTAATTAGATTTATTATGAATAAAACTTGTTAAAACAAACAAACATCAATATCATGCATAGCGGAAAATAAGACAAGATATAATGACCTAGGAAAACCAATGAAATAAACTAGTTTCTTAATAAAAAACCTAGGAGGAAACCTTCCCGAAAAGTAATTCACTATAGTAAAGAGAAGTTTCAGATCTAGTACAAAACCTTTGTCCCTAGACTCTACAATCCCCGTAGATGAACTTATAGTAGAAACCTTCTACCTTTGTCCCTAGACTCTTCAATATATGAATGCCACCCTTTTGATGCACGGATCCCAGTACGTGACTAACTCACCAACTTGAGGAAGAAGAATGTTGGCTGCAAAGTTCTTCACTTCATCAACAATGAAGATTAAGAAGCACTTGGTTACAAAACCTTAAGGCGCAAAGACGCAGTAGCTTTTTTCAGAGAGAATAAGGCATTGGTCACTTTTTTTATGTGATTTCCTTGTATTCTCTTGTGTGACGGCCACTAAAATAAGTCTTATATATGTCTAGAGTTGTGAGAAAAGAAACCCTACACAAACACATAAGCATGGGCCAAAAATCAGATCTGAAAAATTGATTTTCGTAATTCTCGATAGATAGCTATCTGTTGAGACCTATTGCGAGCTATTGAGAGCTATCGAAAAGCTATTGAGCTATCTGTTGTAAGCTAGAGCTATCTAGTAGCTATCAAGCATCCAAAAGGTTTCTCGATCGATTGAATTTGCTATCGAGAGCTATTGAGATTGTGATAAAGAAAAGCTGAAAAGTCTCGATAAATAGCCTAGGTGTCGAGAGCTATCGAGGAGCTATCGAGATTTAATGAATTAGCACTTCTTCACTTGTTTCTTGGATAGACTTGCATGGCTTTAACACTTGAACTTGAAACCTTGTTTCTTGAAGCAATAAACACATCCTAGATCTACCCAAATACAAGTAAAGTGCGTTTTGTCAAAGGATTAGCCAATTACATAAAATTGACATATGTTCCTAACATGATTTACATATGTCCTAAAAATCTCCCCCTTTGGCAATCCGTGACAAAACCACAAAAAAAAACTGAACATATGAGAGAAGTCATAAATCACTCAATTCATATTCACTACAAACTCTTGAAAAACTTTGTAAGAAAAGAGTTCACGACAAGGAAAACTTTGACAATCTGTATTTCTGAAACACTTTAAACAAAACTTATCAAGGCATCATAGCATGAGATGAAAATAAAAGATTGCATACAAATAAAGAGGAAACATAAGTATAAAGATAGAAAAGAAACAACACATGTAGAGGTAGGTAAAGAAAACATACATCATCACACACACACACACACACACACACACACACATATATATATATATATATATATATATATATATATCTCATAGATAAGCACAATATATGTAAACATGGTCACAAGACCAGTGTACAAGAAGAAGAAGCTAAAAGTAGCACCTACAACAACAAGGAGGTAATCACTCCCCCTAACAAGATGAAACACATCTCCCCCCTTACAAGGGCATGTATTTCTCTCCCTAACTTGTAGAATCTTAAAAAGAAACTACAATTTCTCCCCCTTTTTGTCATAATTGACAAAGGGTACAAGAAGCTAGAAAGCTTCAATCGAGAAACATAAAGATGATCAAGGGGGCAAAAGAAATCCATATAAATGCATGAATGTAATGAAACAAGATGTTATGGATGACAAGATAATAGAAAGATGCAAAACATGTGGAAAAAAATGCATGCAAAAGGATCTCAAAAGATCGACAAGAAGAAAAAAGGGCTTGATAGATAGCAAATTGTCAAGAGGTGTCTAGAAGCTATCGAGAAGCTTTAAAATAGATTTTCAAAGAGGAGAAAAACACAGATGTGAATGCAATCAAGCATGCTACTCAACCAAAGATCCAAACAACATTTTAAGCTCTCAAAAACATCTCTCAATCAAGAAAAATGCCAAGCATTTAGATCCAAAACACACACACACACACACACACACACACACACACTAAACAAATCTAACCAATTTTATATTTCAAAAACAAGTTAAGACAGTTTAGTAAGCATACATCAACACATGTAAACCTTGTGATGGCCAAATCACATTGTACCTACACATGTATCAAAAGTAGCAAAGAGTATTGCGTGTTGTGTGTGAAAACGTCGCAAGATTGCATAAGTGTCTACATGTTATGATGATTTTAGGTATGATAAAATCACTTTAACTCACACACAATCATAACTATTTGATGGAGACTATCACCTTCGAGGTATATCCTATAACTCCCACATCTCCTAGAATACACGCTTGTAATCATATATAAAGCATTTTGATCTTTTTTCTTTTATTTTCTTTGCATATCTTCTATTATTAAGCATATCATGCATGGGCATATAAGAGAGAGAAAAGAAATACCCAATTATGTTAAGCTATTGACATTTCACTTTTGCTATGCCGAAGCATACAGATGTCATTTCATGATTGGCGGGCAACAATGGTGAGATGATTATTTATGCCTTTCTCTTAGGATTTTCTAGTCCTTCCCGTCAAAAAGAGTGATACGAGTGTTAAGTACAAGAGATCACTTAACCTTACTCATCATAAACAAGAGTCACAAATCTCACTTGCTTAGTTGTGCACAAAGATGCTCATCTAAGCTACAAAAGATACACAAAGTTTAGAAAACTTTGTTTCAATGGTCATTCAAGGTACACAAGTACCAATGTACACAAACACACTGTTTTTGTATTTTTCTAATTTTTCCTTTATATTTTTATTTTGAAAATAAACAAAATAAAAACTAAACAACCAAACAAAGACAAACTGTTAGGATTTGTGCCCTTAAATCCTATCGTATGATGCTATGTATGATATTATGTATGACATTATGTATGACATGATGTATGACTTAATATTATGATTGATAAACTTATTTTATTATTATCTAAAATAATGGTAACATGAATATGGGACATTATCATATAGTCCATGAGATGCATTGTATGTGATTTATGTGAAAAGTCACAGAAGATGTAAATCACAAGTTCTTTGTAAACTCAGAATTTATAGTTCGTAGTCAGTGATGAAATTGAGCATTTCATCTGCGAAGACTATAACGTATCAACTAAGATGATTTGTCTTGATCATGGAAGTGGAGACTTCTAGTTGATATGTTGATATGTTGATATGTTTTAAGAGTTAAAACATATTGAACAGGACCATTGTGAGATTTATTATTATTCTAACGACTGTCAAATGAATAATAAATCTCACGACTTCTATTTGCATGAACTCTTAATCCTGAGAGAATAATGGACTTGATCATGAGATGTAGGTTGCTTTGATGTATCAGGAGTGAGATCTAAAGTGACGGTCAAAACCTCAGTACGTTGGGCAGCTACATTTAGTGTTGATGGAACATATATTCTTAAGATGGAATTCACAATCTCTTGATAGAGATATAAAATATTCCCTTGAGATAAGTTTAATGGGTTCAGTTATTCAGAGAGTTAGGCCTAACCACTTTAGTAAGAAATTACTAAAGTATATATTTATGAAATTGGATTTCATAAATATATAATGAATAACTTTAAAGGATTAAACCGGGTACTTAAGGATAAGATGTAGTAATGTACAAAGTGGCAGTCTACATTTATAACTTTGTGTTACTACGAATATTTTATGAAGGGGTTACGTGTATAATAAAGTCTTGGGATATAATTTATTAATAAGGCCTAGAATACAATTATATTTATATAGTGGTATTAAATATAATTAATGGTAACTTTGGACTTGTCAAGAGTTGACGGAAAAGCCCAAGGCCCATTGGAACTAGTGTCTTATTGGTCCCTTTTGGTCCCACTCCAAGCCACACACTAAAGCCCAATTGGAAAGGCCCAATAGGCCAGCCCAATTAGATAATAAGTTAGTTATAAAGGGAGAAACATACAAAATTTTTATTTAGTGAAAAAAGAAAATAAGAAACGGTGTGTGAGAGAGTGTGAGACACACTTTCATTCTCCCTTGAAAACTGATTGAGAGACCACACATCTTGGGCGTAAAGTAGAATTGGAGTGAAGATTAAAAGTGTTCCTAAGTGCTTCTAATCTTTGTTTTGAATTTCTCCACACCAAGGTACGCCATCTTGTTTTTAAATTCTGAAATTTACATAGTGCACGTTATCAATCATGAATGAAATAGATCCTTGTTTGTTGCTTCCGCTATGTGTTTTGTATGAGATACAAAACCAGAATTTTTCCTTCAATTGGTATCAGAGCCAGGTTTTCATATCATGATTGTATAGCGTGTGATTGAATTTTAGATTTTGAGAAAACCGTTATCTTTGTGTTTTCAAATTTCTGCATAAAGATATTGTTCCATAAATTTTGTGTGCATTGATAAATATATGTGATATATTGTTCTACATGTGCACGGATTGGTCATTGATTCAATTAATATTAATGGAAGAATATGGGATTGCATAGATATGTACTGTGCGTGAATGATGCCCACAAGATGAAGTGAATAGTGTCGTGCCTTTATGGTTCTTACATACAGTTATTAATTTATGAAATAACTGTTTTTGTAATTGTTAACTGCATGCACTATTTGGAACTTTTCTTGTATCGTTTGAATGCCATTGCATGGCTTGGCTTCATTGCATGGCTTGATCGGATTGCATGGCTTGGCTTCATTGCATGGCTTGATCGGATTGCATGGCTTGGAGCAAGGCTTGGCCATCTTCTTGCATATATTAAACCGTATAAAGCATTTAAAAGATTGAATCCGTATAAAGCATTCTAACATCTGAAGGTTATGTACATATATATATATATATATATATATATATATATGAATCCTTGGTTGGCATTTAGTGCATGTTTTGGCTTATTGACATAATTGTCATGTACTTTGTTTTATAAGGGTTATGCATGCAAACAACCAAGCCATGCAATCCGTACAATATATATATATATATATATATATATATATATATATATATAAATAATGTAATAATTATATATTACATATATTAATTTGTATATTATATTATATATAATATAATATAAATTTTTATATATAATAAGGGTTTTTATTACGTTATATATATTTATATATGTTAATGCTAGTTTAATGAAATATATTCCTAATGAAATTAGGATTATATTTTTTCACGTGTCTAGCATTATTATGGTTCTTGACCTTAAAAACCTTTAATTTAAAATATCTAGTGGGAGAGAGATACAAGGGTTGGATCTCACGGTCTCCATTGTTGGTTCATAGTAGTTTGAAATAGATACTTTGTCTTTGCCTCGAGCTTAGCATTCCATGCGGAGAGTATTTATTTCATGGTCCTACAAGATTGAATTTCCTGGTTTATAGTGGTTTGATAAACACCTTGTCTTAGCTTCGAGTTTTGCATTCCATGCGGAGGGTGTTTTATCATAGTACTACAAAATAAGTCTGTTAAAGGGATAAAATGTGGTTACACATGATTCTAGACAATAGTATACACTAGACTAAGTATTATAGTATCCTCTATGCTGAGTTCTTACTATTATTACTTAGAGGCTAAATGTAAAACGACATATTATTAGTATTTGATAAGAGTTATCATGATAGTACTAATAATGAGAATAGTTCTCAATCAATCATAGTATTTTATGTTCACTCTATGCTGAGGGATATTGAATATGAGATTGGGTTGTCGTTGCATATATTATTTTATGGTTTTATTAAGGTTCCATATTATATGCTTATATGCTAAATTGATAATGTCCAGTTTACTTATTATATTATTCATGTTTATTATTTTCAGATTTTATCATGGCATCATTTAGCCCACTTGTTTCTATTCTTAACCAAAATAAACTGTCTGGATCCAACTATGTTGACTGGAAAAGAAATTTGGACATTGTTCTTACTGCTGAAGAGCACAAATATATGCTTACTCAACCATGTCCTACCTTTCCTTCATTAGATGCTCCTCTTGAGGAAAAACAGCGATATGATTGTTGGTAGAAATCTAATGAGATGGCCAAGTGCTATATCCTAGCATCTATCTCAAATGTTCTACAGCATCAAATGCAGGATGTAGAACTTGCTTAAGACATAATGCATAGTCTGAAGGAGATGTTTGGTGAGCAAGGTCGTTCTGCAAGGCAAGAAACCATGAGGCAAATTTATAATACCAAAATGGCTGCAGGAAGTTCAGTGAGGGAGCATTGTCTTAGGATGATTGCTAATCTGGACACATTAGAAGTTTTAGGTGCCGACATTGATGGAGAATCCCAAGTGGATATGATACTCCAGTCACTACCAGAATCATTCAAGGAATTCAGACTCAATTGTAATATGAACAAAAAGATTTATTCTTTGTCTGAATTAATGAATGAGTTAGTGGCGGCGGAAGGCATCCTTGGTACTTCTAGTGTTGAAGCCAATGTTGGTGAAGCTTCTACTTCTCAACCTAAGTCGAAAGGCAAGGGTAAGAAGAAAAAGAAGAAGGACTTCACTAAGAAAGATGGTAAACAAATTGCCTTAAGGGTTGCCAACAAAGGAAAGAAAACCAAAGGAAAGTGTTTCCATTGTGGTGAGAAAGGACATTGGAAGAGGAATTTTCCAATATTCAAGGCTGCTAAGAATAAGGGTATGAAAAGTTCATTTCTTCTTGAAATATGTTTGGTACAGAATCCAACAGATTCCTGGTGTGTGGATTCAGGTTGTACTAATCATATCTGCAATTCTTTGCAGGGGTTCCAGGAGACTAGAAAGTTGAATGAGGGAGAACTATTTCTTACTTTGGCTGATGGGAGCATGATTCCAGTTGAAGCTGTTGGAGTGTTTAATTTGTGTTTTAAGTCTAGATTTTTAATATTGGAAGACTGTTTGTATGTACCTAATGTTCGTAGGAATTTAATTTCTGCAACTTACTTAGGTAAACATGGATATTGTGTTATCCTGAAAGACAATGTTGTAATAAAGAAGGATAAAGTGTTTATCTGTTCTGGCAATATTGTGGATGGTCTTTATATTTTAACTCCTGATAAGCATAAATTATACAATTCTGAATTAGATAGTAGCTCTCATGTAAAATTATTAAAGAGAAAGTTTCCTTCTACTAGTGATGCATATCTATGGCACTTGCGTTTAGGTCATATCAATTCAAGTAGGGTTCAAAGACTAATCAAAGATGAACTTTTATAGCCCATGGACTTTGATGGTTTTTCAGTTTGTGAATCTTGTTTGGAAGGTAAGATGACCAAACGACCTTTTAATGCAAAGGGTAGAAGAGCCCAAGACTTGCTAGAACTAGTACATTCAGATGTATGTGGTCCTATGTCAATCCAAGCAAGAGGTGGCTATGAGTATTTCATTACTTTCACTGATGATTACTCTAGATTTGGTTATGTGTACCTAATGAAATGGAAGTCCGAAGCCTTTGAAAAGTTCAAAGAGTTTAGGGCTGAAGTTGAGAATCAATTGGGTAAACACATAAAGGCCATTCAATCTGATCGAAGTGGCGAATACCTTCTTGGTGATTTTAAGGATTACTTGACTGAAAATGAGATTATATCCCAGTTGACTGCACCTAGAACTCCACAACAAAATGGTATAACAGAAAGAAGGAATAGGACTCTTTTAGATATGGTTAGGTCCATGTTGAGTTATTCGACTCTACCAATTTCTTTTTGGGGATATGCCTTAAATACTGCAATGTATCTTCTGAATTTAGTACCTTCGAAGTCTATTCCTAAAACACCTGTAGAGTTGTGGAATGGGCGTAAGCCTAGTATGAGACATCTCCACATTTGGGGTTGTCCAGCACATGTGTTGAAAGGAAAGTTTGACAAGTTACAGTCTAAAACAGAAGTAATATTTTTTGTAAGGTATCCAAAAGGAACAGTTGGAGGTTTATTCTATAGTCATAAGGATAATAAAGTGTTTGTTAGCACAAATGCCAAATTCTTGGAAAATGACTATATGAATAATTTTACTCCTAGAAGTAGAGTTGTCTTGGCTGAAACGAATGAACTTGTAGTTGAACAACCAATGGATGAAACTAGGGATGATGTGACTGTATTAGATACACCACAAGATACTACTCATGAGATGTCTAGTACATAGGTGCCTCGTCGTAGTGGAAGAGTTGTTCGGCCTCCTATAAGATTCGTAGGTTTAGGAGAAACTTATGAGGCTATCTCAGAAGAGGCTGAATCGGATCCTTACACTTATGATGAAGCAATGAATGATATAGATGCACATCATTGGGTCCAAACTATGAAATCTGAATTGGATTCTATGGATTCTAATCATGTATAGGATCTTGTAAAGGCGCCTAACGGCATTAAATTTGTTGGTTGCAAATGGGTTTACAAGAGGAAGAGAGGGATAGATGGAAAGGTTGGAACCTTTAAAGCAAGACTAGTGGTGAAAGGGTATACACAAAAAAAATGTATTGATTATGATGAAACTTTTTCGCCAGTAGCCATGCTTAAATCTATCAGAATTCTCTTATCCATTGCTGCTCATTATGATTATGAGATTTGGCAACTGGATGTCAAGACTGCATTTCTTAATGGCAATCTTAAAGAAGAAATATACATGTTGCAACTAGAAGGTTTCATAGCAAAGAACCAAGAGCATATAGTATGCAAGTTGAATAGGTCCATTTATGGACTTAAGCAAGCATCTAGGTCATGGAAGATCAGATTTGATCAAGCAATCAAGTCATTTGGTTTTGAACAAAATCTTGATGAACCATGTGTGTACAAAAGACATCGAAACAAAGTAGTAATGTTCCTAGTGCTTTATGTTGATGATATTCTACTCATTGGGAATGATGTAGGGGTAATGTCATCAGTTAAAGTTTGGTTGTCAAGCCAATTTGATATGAAGGACATGGGTGAGGCTAACTTTATTCTAGGGATCAAGCTTTGGTGAGATCGCAAGAATAAGATGTTAGGCTTATCACAAGCTGGATATATAGATAAGGTTTTAGAACGGTTTAGCATGCAAAACTCCAAGAAAGGATTGCTTCCTTTTAGACATGGAGTTCCTCTGTCTGATGACCAAAGGCCTAAGACTCAAGAGGAAGAAAATATGATGAGACAGGTTCCTTATGCTTCTGCAGTGGGAAGTCTCATGTATGCCATGCTTTGTACTAGACCAGATATTTGTTATTCAGTTGGCATGGTCAACCGATATCAATCAAATCCAGGACCAAAATATTGGCAAGCTGTAAAGCACATTCTCAAGTATCTTAGGAGAACGAGAGATTATATGCTTGTTTACCATAGTGAGGATTTGATTCCCATTGGCTATACAAATTCAGATTTTCAATCGGATCTAGATTTCAGAAAATCCACTTCAAGATGTGTTTTCACCTTGGGAGGTGGAGCCATAAGTTAGAAGAGTGTTAAGCAATCTTGTATTGTGGACTCCACCATGGAAGTCGAGTATGTTGCTGCTTGTGAAGCAGCAAAGGAGGCTGTTTGGCTCAAGAAATTCCTTTCTGATCTTGGTGTTGTGAGAATGGAGCAAGTTCCCATCACATTGTTTTGTGACAATAGTGGAGCGGTTGCACAATCCAAAGATCCAAGGAATCACAAGAAAGGAAAGCACATTGAGAGGAAGTACCACATCATTCGAGACATTGTTGCTCGTGGAGATGTTGTGGTAGCAAAGATTGAAAGTGCAAATAATCTAGCAGATCCTTTTACCAAAACCTTGCCTCAAAGGACTTTCGAGTCACATTTGGAAGCAATGGGAGTTAGATTAGTGCACAATAGTCTTTAGGGCAAGTGGGAGATTGTTAGGATTTGTGCCCTTAAATCCTATTGTATGATGCTATGTATGATATTATGTATGACATGATGTATGACTTAATATTATGATTGATAAACTTATTTTATTATTATTTAAAATAATGGTAACATGAATATGGGACATTATCATATAGTCCATGAGATGCATTGTATGTGATTTATGTGAAAAGTCACAGAAGATGTAAATCACAAGTTCTTTGTAAATTCAGAATTTATAGTTCGTAGTTGGTGATGAAATTGGGCATTTTATCTGCGAAGACTATAACATATAAACTAAGATGATTTGTCTTGATCATGGAAGTGGAGACTTCTAGTTGATATGTTGATATGTTTTAAGAGTTAAAACATATTGAACAGGACCGTTGTGAGATTTATTATTATTCTAATGACTGTCAAATGAATAATAAATCTCACGGCTTCTATTTGCATGAACTCTTAATCCTGAGAGAATAATGGACCTGACCATGAGATGTAGGTTGCTTTGATGTATCAGGAGTGAGATCTAAAGTGACGGTCAAAACCTCAGTACGTTGGGCAGCTACATTTAGTGTTGATGGAACATATATTCTCAAGATGGAATTCATAATCTCTTGATAGAGATATAAAATATTCCCTTGAGATAAGTTTAATGGGTTCAGTTATTTAGAGAGTTAGGCCTAACCACTTTAGTAAGAAATTACTAAAGTATATATTTATGAAATTGGATTTCATAAATATATAATGAATAACTTTAAAGGATTAAACCAGGTACTCAAGGATAAGATGTAGTAATTTACAAAGTGGCAGTCTACATTTATGACTTTGTGTTACTACGAATATTTTATGAAGGGGTTACGTGTATAATAAAGTCTTGGGATATAATTTATTAATAAGGCCTAGAGTGCAATTATATTTATATAGTGGTATTAAATATAATTAATGGTAACTTTGAACTTGTCAAGAGTTGAAGGAAAAGCCCAAGGCCCATTGGAGCTAGTGTCTTATTGGTCCCTTTTGGTCCCACTCCAAGCCACACACTAAAGCCCAATTGGAAAGGCCCAATAGGCCAGCCCAATTAGATAATAAGTTAGTTATAAAGGGAGAAACATACAGAATTTTTATTTAGTGAAAAAAGAAAATAAGAAACGGTGTGTGAGAGTGTGAGACACATTTTCATTCTCCCTTGAAAACTGATTGAGAGACCACACATCTTGGGCGTAAAGTGGAATTGGAGTGAAGATTAAAAGTGTTCCCAAGTGCTTCTAATCTTTGTTTTGAATTTCTCCACACCAAGGTACGCCATCTTGTTCTTAAATTCTGAAATTTACATAGTGCACGTTATCAATCATGAATGAAATAGATCCTTGTTTGTTGCTTCCGCTATGTGTTTTGTATGAGATACAAAACCAGAATTTTTCCTTCATAAACAACATGAAAGTATGAAAGAAAGATGCAAATACATGAAGGCATGATAGAAAGGTGCAGATTCATGAAAGCATGATTCCAAAAGTAGATAAGAAATCAAGCAAAGAGAGTCCTACTATAGATAGAAAGAATTAAAGTAGAAGACAAACAGAAAAGACAATTAAGTCTTAGGTTCCTTTCTCACCCACACAGCACAAGTTTTTGGCCGTGAAGATGAAAAGACACGTGTCCGAGTATGTCTACTAAAGAACATAAAATAATTAAAATTCTCTTGAAATTGAGTTAAAAAGCTCAAAACTTTTAATAACTCTCCAAACAAAGGTGTAGGTCCTTGAGAGAAAACCCGTGACCGTTTGGACACTTGCTTTTAAGGATACAACTTAAAGTAATTAGGACAAATGTATCCCTAAACACCAAAATGATGACAAACATTAGGTCTAACGAAGGTTTTAGAATTAGCCAAACCAGTTTTGGATTTCATACCTTTATCACCTTTCTTAGATTAGGGCACAAAGACAGTCCTTGATCCAGAAGCCGTGGAAGAGGAGGGGCCGGAGGAAATAACATATCCTAAGCTAGTCTTATCAGAACTAGGCTTTTGAGCACTCAATACCTCATCAAGTTTTGGACTAGACATCCTCTCTATTTGAGTTCTAGCTTGACACAACTCAACCTCAAGATTCTTGAGCTTCTCTTTTAATGAGGTGTTTTTCATAACAAGAGTCTCAACCAACCTTGTAGTCTCATCTAGTTTGACTAATAGATCAGCTTTTTCAGTTTTTACCTCATTAAGCTCTTTTCTACAACGATGAGAAGTCTTTTCAGATTTTATAAATTCAGTGCATAGCTTATCATAAACTTCTTGAATGGCCATCTTCTTGAATGCTTCTTCATCAGAAGAATCCTCACGGCCACTAGCACTCTCCACAATCACCTAGTTGGTTGAGGCAGCAAAGGCCATAACATGACTACATTCATCCACATACTCATTAGAAGAGTCATTCTCAGTATCACTCCAGGTAGCAATCAACCCTTTATCTTTTGAATTCTTGGTCTTTTCATTCATAGGATAGTTTGGGCACTCTATCCTCATATGATCAAAACCTTTGCACTTATGACATTGGATGAGGGGTTGCTCATTCTTGCCCTTCCTTGAGGATTTTGATTTCCTAGGAGGTTTTCCCTTATCCTTTTTCTTAAATTGAAGACGCTTGAATCTTATCAGTTATGAAGGTTAGATCCTCATCCTCATCTTCACTTTCATCTTCATCTTTAGAGTCCTCAATCTCTTCCTCTACACCCTTAAGAGCCAAGTTTTTACTCTTTCCACATTTTTCCATTGAGCCTAATCCCATCTCATAGGTTTGAAGGTTTCCTACAAGCTCGATCAAAGGAATTTTATCAATGTCCTTCACTTCTTCAATGGCAGTGATCTTGGCATGGAATCTTTCAAGTAAGGACCTAAGGATTTTTCTAACAATTTTGGATTCTGCTATAGATTCTCCAAGGTTGAAGGCAGAATTCACAATATTCTTGAGTTTAGCATAGAACTCATCAAAGGTCCTGTCCTCCTCCATCCTTATTTCTTCAAAACTACTAGTGAGCCGTTGAAGCTTCACAGTCTTTACTGCCTTGGTACCTTCATAGGTGGTCTCAAGAATGGTCCATGCTTCCTTGGCAACTTCTGTGGATGATATTTTCTTGAATTCCTCATTGGTCACCCCACAAAACAAGGCATTCAAGGCCCTACTGTTGAAATTTGCTGCTTTGATTGTTGCTTCATCCCAATCCACTAGCGCTTCCTTCGGCTTAATCCAGCCAACTTCAATAGCTTGCCATACTTGTTCACTTAGAGCCTGCAAAAAACCTTTCATACGAACTTTCCAGTACGCATAATTAGTGCCATCAAATAAAGGAGGAATCAAAATAGATTATCCATGATCCATGATAACGGGGGTCAAGGATCACACTTAGGAAATTAATCCAATCAGAGTGTACCCGCTCTGATACCACTTATTGGGAAATTTAGACTCCGATTGATAGAATTAACAAGTTTTAAACCTAAGTTGTTAATTATATTTATTATGAATAAAACTTGTTAAAACAAACAAACATCAATATCATGCACAGCGGAAAAGTAAATAAGAAAAAGAATACGATGACCTAGGAAAATGAATGAAACGAACTAGTTTCACAGTAAAAAGCTTGAAGGGAAACCTTTCCGAAAAGTAATGCACTATAGTAAAGAAAAGTTTCAGATCTAGTACAAAACCTTTGTCCCTAGACTCTACAATATCCCCATAGATGAACTTACAGTAGAAACTTTATATTGCTTCAGAACCTCTGAACTCTTCAATATATGAACGCCACCCTTTTGATGCACGGATCCCAGTACGTGACTAACTCACCAACTTGAGAAAGAAGAATGTTGGCTGCAAAGTTCTTCACTTCATCAACAATGAAGATTAAGAAGATGTAATACCTGAAAAAAAAATATTGAAATGGAGGGGTATTTAAGTAATTTTTTTGTGGGGCCAATTTTATAATTTCTAATTATAAGGGAGTTTTTAGAAAATAAGGTTGAAACCTTAACTATATATAAGCTTATTAAAGGTCAACATATAGGGAGAAATATTTTGAGAGAGGAGACAACCCAAAGGATTGAAGTAGAGAAGGATTGACTACATCCTTGAGGTAAGAGCTTAAGAAATCTTGTTCTTTTGTCAAATTTAGATTTTATGTGGTATTAGAATATTTTCTTATGTGAGTATTTTGGCCAGTAGTGAAACTATTTAATTACTTGAGAGTTTTAATGATGTAAACAAAGAAAAGTTTGGATTTATTTTTCGGTAAACTAGACGTTGTTACTACAAATTTTTCTATGTTTAGTAACTTAATCTCTTTCTATACCTTCGTGCGTTAAGCGTAGAGAGAAGCCGCATATTTTCTTGAAATGCTAGGTGTTTTGCGCAAACTTTCTTTCAGTAATAGTGCTGAAGTAGTGGATTTGATGGAAAAAAAAAAGGTTGTTTTTCCCGTAAGGCCATGTGCCTAACTGTACTTGGAGTTGGCAGGTGGCATGAGATTTTGAGATGATAATGGTGGCAGGTGGTAGAGAAAAAGAAAAAAAAAGAAAAAAATAAAAAGAAGGAAAGGTGTAAACGCAATTGTGTTCAGGTGGTGTTTTTTTTATAAATTGGCTTTTGACTTTATAGGTATTCTATAGTCTATATCCCTAGGAAACTATTTGTAGTAGAAAGTAAAGAAAATATATGATATGAATAGGTGGATTTGTTGGTGTGAGATAACAGTGGATAGTTATGAGATATTTTTAGTAGTCTCTCTACCTGGCCGGGTACCATTATGAGCTCTTATTAAATTATTTAATTATTGAGTAAAAATATTTGAAAATTGTTTTAGGTGATATCTAAGGATTTTAGAGGATTTGTTAAGGAAAAGTTTCTTTTGGAACAGCTTTTGGAGGTAAGTAACCTTATCCTAATTGGGTTTTATTTTGCTTATATTAATGTATTTTTAACTACTGAAAATAATGTTTATAATTGTTACAATTTTATTTCTATTGTATCACTAATTCCAAGTAAAGAATTATCACAAATATATCTAGTTACTGAATATATATGATGTGTTTTGTTTAATTGTTTTTAGCTATACTGATTCAAAGTAAAGAATAAAGAATTTCCACAAATATATATGAGCATTAAATATAAGATTTATTTTATTTAATTGTTTTTTTATCCATATTGATTTAAAGTAAGGAATATAGAAATATCACAAATGTATTGAATATTGAATATATGATTATATGTATATGCATTTGAATAAGATATATTTTTGTTAGAAATATGATTTCATATATATGATTATGGACAGTCTGACTATGAATTGATTCTGATACCCAAACCAATGGGGATTATTCATTGGTGCTCTGATACCGAGCCAATGAGGGTTATTCATTGGTATTGTGATACCCAAACCAATGGGGGTTATTCATTGGTACTCTGATATCCAGCCAATGGAGATTATTTATTGGTACTCTGATGCCCAATCACGGGGATATAGCGTGACCATAGTCATAAGACTGTTAACAATATGAATTATGTTTGAATATTTGAACCATTTGAGTCCTTAAAACTACATATGTGAATTTGAAAATGTTTGAGTATTTGAACTATTTTGAGTCATTAAAACTGCTTATGTATTTTTGGAACCTATTGTAAGTTATAGTTTTTGATATATGGAAAACTGACTACTTTCTAACCATCTATGATATATTTGTAAGATTAAAGTATGTGATCTATTTGTAACTTATTATTTTAAGACTATGAAGCTTCTTAGTTATTTTTTAAAAACCCGTAATATATTATGACTTTTGAAAACTCATATTACATCTTATTATTTTATAGATCTATTGCTTGATAGAACTAATTAGGACATTGGTTACTTATTGAGTTGTCAGCTCACCCATTTTTCCCCTCCAGTTTCAAATTGTGAAGAATAGCAAGTTTTGGGAGTTTTGATATTGTGTTGTGAGCAGTAAGAGAAGCTTAGTGATTCTGGGATTGGATGGTCTTCTAATAGTTTTATATTTATTGGCCAATTGGCATTATGTACATGAGGTTTGGATTTTGTTCCTATTAAATTATTGGAGATCTATTCATAAAGAAATTGTTGAGGTGTTTTGAATTTATTTGAATTAATTTTGGAGGATAAATTTTAGTTGCTAAGAAGGCCTTGCACACTTGTAGGGTGCTTACTTTATAAGCATGCAGCAGTTGTCACGTGCCTATCTTTATAGTTGGGTTCGGGACGTGACAGAAGCACTTGGTTACAAAAGCTTAAGGCACAAAGACGCAGTAGCTTCTTTTAGAGAGAATAAGGCATCGGTCACTTTTTTTTATGTGTTCTCCTTGTATTCTCTTGTGTGACGGCCTCTAAAATAAGCTTTATATATGTCTAGGGTTGTGAGAAAATAAACCCTACAAAAATATATAAGCATGGGTCGAAAATCAGATTTGAAAAATTGATTTTCGTAATTCTTGATAGATACCTCGATAGATAGCTATCTGTTGAGACCTGTTGCTAGCTATCAAGTTATCTGCTAAAAGCTATCAAGAGCTATCGAGCATCCAGAAGGTTTCTCGATCGATAAAAGTAGCTATCGAGAGCTATTGAGATTTCGATAAAGAAAAGCTAAAAAGTCTCCATAGATAGCCTAGCTGTCGAGAGCTATCAAGATTTAATGAATCAACACTTCTTCACTTGTTTCTTGGATAGATTTTAATGGCTTTAACACTTGAACTTGAAACCTTGTTTCTTGAAGCAATAAACACATCCTAGATCTACCCAAATACAAGTAAAGTGCGTTTTGTCAAAGGATTAGCCAATTACATAAAATTGACATATGTTCCTAACATGATTCACATATGTCCTAATAGAAAACATAATTTTTTATTGAAAGATTGAGATTTGAGTTTGATTTAAAAAAAAAAATCAGTCAAATTTTTATTTAAAAAAAATGCAAACCAGATTTTTTATGTAAAACAGACCAGATTTTTATTTGTAAAAAATCAGATCAAATTTCTTATGAAAAACAGGCCAGATTTTTATTTGGAAAAAATGCAAATAAGTTTTTTTTTTATTAAAAAAACAGACCAGATTTTTATTTTGAAAAAATGCAAATCAGATTTTTTATTAAAAATACGGCAGATTTGTTTTTTGAAAAAATGCCTCAGATTTTTTATTAATAATATTTAGATCAAACTTTATGAATAAAATTCAAATCTAGTTTTACTTTGAAAAAGAAACAAAGAGAGAAAAAAAAAATACAGATCTGACTGTTAATAAAAAAAATGAAGAAAACGTGCAGATTTGATTTTAGTTTTTTTTTTTTAAACACAAAGAAAAATTGCAGATCTAAAATTCTAAGACAAGATTCAATCCTATAGATCTAGACATGTTCATCAATTAATCATGTGAAAAATTTTGAAAGCAAAAGAGAACATGTGATAACATATGTTACTCATGATTATTTAAAGACAAGAAAACATCATGTCCATGGAAACAAAGTTAGAGTTATACCTGCATGAACTTAATCCTCATGGAAAGAGTTCCTCAAAGAGAAACAATTTTTTTTTATTTTTTTATTTAAAGGATTTAAGTGAAGCCTCTTAACAAAAAAGAAGTTCCTAAAGTAAGGCTTCCAGAACTTCTTTAACATAAGGGGAGAGAGAAGTCAAAAAAATGAGGGTCAGAAAAGGGGTCAATGAATGTTGGGAGGCGTCCCCTATTTAAAGAGGTGTTAGTTGCTTAGAAAATAAGTTAGGTTTGCTTAAAAATTAATCCCAATCAGCTCAAAAAATAAGAAAACAATGTATGGGAAAAATACAAAAAAAAAAAAAGAGATTTGGATAAGAGTAAGCTGATTTTTTAGATCAAAACAAGTTTTAGTATTTTGATCATATCTTTTTACTCAAAATTCAGATTAAGCTGAAAGTTTGACAAGCAAAGGAAAATTCAATTCTCTACAACTTTACCAGAAATAGGCTAGTCCAAAGTTTGAGTTCTACTATGTGAAAAGTTCCTTGGAATGTGAATCTGAAATCTGCTACTTGATTAGAACGTTTTTGAAGTGTTTTTCAACTCTAAAACTGTATTTGGATGAATATAAGAGTTATTTTCATGATAAACCTCACTCCAAAGTGATAATTAGTATTTTTAAAATAATTATTTTGAATATAACTATCCCAAAGGCCTAATTATCTACAGCCTTTAAATATCAGCTTATTTGTTTTAATCCCATATAACAAATCTCACTTTAAGAAAAATACTTAACCAATCACAAAAATTCACTTAATTAATTTTAATCATTGAACAATAAAAATGAATTTCAATTAATCACACGTGATCGATTCCACTTTATACAATATGCATGCAGACCATGATAACTTGATCATGTGATATCTTTCAATCCGACTGTCTGATTTGAGAATCTGGCATACCGTCACGACTGTTAGAATCTCAATATCATTTTTATGGTATGCAATGAATGGATTAATGCAAGTAATGAAACTCTAATTTTTGGGTATATGAATGGTCATTTAAGCCATCTTCCAAAATTAAATTATGGGCGCAAAATCGACTGTCTACAGCCCCTAGTTTTGAAATTTATGCATGGTGAATTTTTTGAAAAAAGGTTTCTTCAAGAAAAGAGATGATTGATTTGGTTTGTTTCAGAAAGGGGGATAAGGCATGGTCGAATTCCCCTAGTTTAGAAAATGAATGCATGATTTTGAAAATTTTTGAGTTGGCTAATTTCCTTTTTTTTTTTTTTAGAAACCAATGATGATGATGATTTTTTATTTATTTTTTTTGTAAAATGAACAAGGCATGGCCAAATGCCCCAGTTTGACAATCAATGTGAATTTTTGAGAAATTTTATTGCGTAACTACTTTTATTGGAGTGAAAACGAGACCAAAATGAGCCAAAAACATGCCTGTAGACACTGCATTTTGTATCCCTTACAACTAGGGCTCCCGTTCCCCAATGTGCCCAAACTCTAAAGGCCCAAAGCCGGTTTAGAGCCTAATCAGATATCAAATTGACTTGAGGAGTGTTAAAATGGAAAATATAACATTTTAAATTAGCAAAAATCTATTTTTTGGAAACAAAATGACCATGTGGAGCAGCAGCCTGCATATGTGGGCCAAAGCATGCGTATGTAGGCACACTCCTGCATAAACAACTAAGGTTTTGGAGACAAAAAAAAAAAAAGGTAAGTTTTCTGCAATAATGGTTGAGGTTTGCAATGAATCCCACATTGTCTGGAAGCCATTCCAAATCCTATTTTTTTCACTATATAAAGCCTTATATTGTATATTTTCAAAACACATAAAAATCGCACTGGAAAAATACAAGATTCATTAAAAAATAGTGAATCAAAAGGGAATTTTTCACAAAACACCCTCGAGTTAATTTTGTTTGATTGGGACCTTTTATGGCCCCAATCCTTTTAGTTTAACACTTCTAATCACTTTCTTATTGGTTTGTAAATAGATTTGACTAGGGGAATGGTCAAAACCAAGCTTGAAGAGCTTTTCTTTAAGGTATTAGTTCAAACTTTTGCTTATTTCATTTTCTTTTCTTTTTATGCTTTTAATTCTTTTGTTTGTCTTTTTTTCTTGTTATAACATTTTTTGATATGCTTTTCTAGTCTAGGTTTGCATTTTTATATGTTTAAAATGCATGTTAGGGTATTAGATTTAGTGATTTAAGCTTGGATGTGCTTTTAGGGTTTTCTGGGCAGGAACTTGTGTACGCTTAATCTTGTCTACGCACGCAAGCTTGTTCTTGTGTGCGCATGCCACTGCCCCGAAACCCTAATTTTTAATTTGTTTATTTTGTTTCTGCTTGCACATGTTTGTTTGTTTAGTTTCTTCTCCCATGCTTTTAAGCTTTCAATGTCTATGTTTCACATTTTTAATTACTTGTTTTATCTCACATGTTAGAATTAGGGTTTATTTTGTATCTTCTTTGTTTCAATGCCATGATCATTCATTCACATGCCCATGCATGATTCCATAGGTGCTGAATTGCTGCAAGGTGAGTAAAGGTAAGTCATACGTTCACATTCACATGCATATGTATTGTTATGTTTTGTTTAATGAACATGTACATGTGTTGTTGTGTTGCGTTTTGTGTTTACTTGGTAAATGATGTACCTGCTGCCATGATTAAGTTGCTGCCTTATATATGACATGGTAGGGTTTTCACATGTTAGATGAATGCTAGGGTTGTATGTGTTTTGGGATGATGATGCCGTGTTGTATGCTTAGATGTATGCTACTGTATGTGTGAGTTTAGGACATAAGTGTTGAACATGATTTTATCGAGGTTAAGACGTAAGACACAATGATGGGAGGCCAACCTTAGGGTTGGGCAGGTTGGCCGGTCTTGGGTGCCTAACACCTTCCCAAGAACATACCTAAACTTGGAATCCATATCTTTGGTAGTAAGTTCAATGGTCCTTCCTTGAAATGACGCTATATTCATGGTTCCTAGGACATTACAAAAACTAGGTGGTGACTCCTCCGTTGTGTCCACAGTGGTGACTCTACTGGAGATAATGAGTTTAATTCCTATGTGTCTTATTTCTTAACCTTGACAAAAACTACTTCAATACTTGTTAGCACACACATCACTTGGTTTCTTTTCTCCCTTAACCTCGGTTGGTGATGAATGGGAAGATGGAAGGCTCCATTTGGGCCTAAATTTTTTGGAGTTCATCCCACCAACTCACAATTGGTGCCATTGCCTATAATGGGTATTAAGTATGTTAAAGGTTTGCTACTAATCCACTATTGGGTCCACTTAGGCGCTCGGTTGGAATCATAGCCCACAAAGTTGTGAATGGCCTACTTATCTATCCCTTTAGCCTTAGGGAGCCTACGCACACTAGAGAGATCCTAGACCCTATCACAAACGATACCTTTTATGTCTCTTGTTTGTTCAACTATATACCATGTGTTCACCTAATTCTAAAAAACAAATAAAAGATGTAAAAATTGAAGGGATGACCCTAAAGTTATAGTATACCCTTAGATGTTTTGGGATTAAAGAAAAGAAATTCTCACATATAAGAGGTTTGTCCCTAAATCAAAAGATATATCTTAACTTGAACGGTATATAAGACCATAGCCTAATTGCTATCATAGGCCCTAGTAGAAAATGCCCTTTTGAAAAAGAGGACTTTGGGCCTAAGGTAACAGATATCCTATAGACTTAGCATCCAAAATCCTACAAAGCCAATATGAACTTCCCTAGTCTTGAGCCTCCTTCTTGCATGCCTAGGACCAAAATGATGAGAACTTCATGGACTTTGAGAGAAAGTCTACAATATATTCTAGCCAAAGGGCTATTTCAAAAAAAAAAAAAAAAAAAAAAAAAAGCCTAAAAGTGATGAATAACATTGTAAGCCCATGTTTGAGACAAAGGGTTGAAAACTTCTAATTGCATTCTAATGAAAGCCCATGAGAGTAAGATGAGAGCTTTATTGTAAATGGACCAAAGCCCAATGAAATGAGGGGCAAAAATCCATGAGAGGGAAAAGAGTAATATTGTAATTTGGCCCTCATTAAAATGAACTTAAAAATTTTCTGAGGGCATCTAAAAAGTTAAAAAAAACTTTTAATTGGGACATGAAGTTAATGAAAATGGGCTTCTTTTCAGGCATCATTGCACCATTAAAGTCAAGAAAATACATCCCCACTCCCATTTGGATTCGAGAAAAAGGAAAGCGCTTGATCAAGATTGAGGACATACATCAAGAAGAGGAAGAGACCCCCCAAGAAACAATGATTACCTCTATGGAAGACTCAATGGCACAAAAGATCCTTAAGGCTTTGGATGAACATGGAGAGGCCCTTAAGAAAATGGAAAGGTGTCTCACTAGGTTGGAGGAATCTAAGCTCAAGAAGCCTTCACATGTTGAAATCCATGATGATGAGGAACAAGTGGAAGAATGGGATGATAAGGACAAAGCAGAGTATGAAAGGAACAAGCAATTTGAGAAGCTCACCACGGAAACCATAGCTATGAGGGAAAAAAATGGAGAAAATGCAACTCGCCTTCCGCAAGGCACAAGGGATGGATGATTACCTCTATAACATGAAGGGAGTGAGTTCAAGGGCTCATATTACATTGCCTCTCAAGTTTAAGATTTCTGATGTGAAAAAGTTTGATGGGATTGGAGATCCGAAGCAACACTTAAGAAGATACCTAAGCATCACTGAAATGAAGGGGCTAGATAAGAAGCAAAATTTGCATGCATTTCTCGTTTCACTTACGAGAGGTGCATCAAGGTGGTACTATAGCCTTGATCCAAGCAAAACTAAGGCGTGGAAAGAACTATTGGAGTTGTTTGTGGACCAATTCACCTTCAACACCATGATTGATGTGACTCTAAGGGATTTGGACACTATCAAACAAGGTGTAAGGGGGCATTTTTTGAATACACGACTAGGACAAATGAGAAGGACCAAATCAATATGATCATCAAGAACTTGCTTTCGGCTTATAATAGTAAGCTTTTGTCATTGCCTATTAGCTCATTCAGAGAACTATGTGATTGTGGGACAAGAATTGAAGACGCTATCAACAATGGACAGTTGGAGAAAGGTGAAGTAAGGCTCCAACCAAGAAAACATATAGAGGGGAAGCAACCACCACTAAAACGCCCAATCCCATAAATGTGAGCACCATCATACCTCAACAAACACTAGCCTACCCAAAGAAAGCTCGTCGAGAATTCTCCGGCCTAGGAATGACCCTCATAGAAGCATATGAAAACCTATCCTCTAAAGGATTCATCAAATCTTTAAACCCAACACCTATGCATAATCCCATACCTCCCACTCGGAACCTCAATGAATATTGCCACTACCACCAAAAATCTGGCCACAAAAGCAATAATTGTTTCCACCTCAAATGCAAAATACAAGACCTTATAGACAATGGAACCATCATAAATCCCAACTTTATCACCAAACCCAACTTTAGAAAGAACCCTTTGCCCGATTACCATAGGGCTCCTCCTCCATATCAAAATTGGGTGCAAATTGATGAGATTGAATGGGATTGCTCAAAATTGATAGAAACTATAAAAGTCAATATCAATGCCGTGGAAGTCCAAGGAATATAGGGTGAAGAAGATGAAGTCTTAAAGGAAGCCGTAGCAACAGTGTGAGGAATCAATCCCAAAGGTGTGACAAAATTAAAGAAAAGGGTCTTGTAGGACAATGTCGCAAATATCACTAGGAATGGGAAGCACTACAAGCCATCCCTTTTGGAAAAGGATAATCCTTGTAGAGATTTAGGGGAAGGGTCTAAGCCCATGGAACCTAAAGTAAAAGAAGACAAAAAAGAAGAAGATAGGGTCTTAATGCAATTGAATAAGACTCAAACTCATGTGTCCATATGGGGCTTACTCATGGCCTCTCAAAAGCATCTTAAGACTTTCTTGGATGTCTTGAATGGGAAAGAAGTACCTATAGAAACTACACAATAAGAAGTTTTGTCTCCAAGGGAGTCGAGAGTTCCTTACACCCCTTCATTGCCTTTTTCAATGAAGATCTCCCTCCCGAATGCATGGGTGTCAAGATTCCGATGGTACCTATTGTCAATGGGTCGATCTTGAATGTTTTTCCTTTTAGGACCCCCCCTCATTATTGGCCTAAATATGGGGACTATCATCCCTCCCCCATGACTGTAAGGATATATGACAACACTTCAAGGAAGGTCATGGGTACTTTCGAGGCTAATTGCAAGATTGGGCCAATAGAAACCATTGTGGAGTTTCAGGTCATGGACATCACCCCAAATTACAACCTTCTCTTGGGAAGAGCTTGGCTTCACCCCAATGGGGCAATCACCTCCTCACTACACCAAAAGATGAAGATCCCATGGAAAGGAGGGATTGCCATAGTGCCTAGAGATAGTGAAATTTTAGCACCTATTTGTGGACTCGAAGAAGGAGGAAGTGAGCTTCAAATGAGTGGCTTTAAGTTCAAAAACATGGTTGACTATGGGTTGAAGGATGAAAGGTATACTACTAACTTGTTCCCATATTGTAGTCATGAGGTGATTACAATGATGAAGAACATGAGATACGTGCTTGGTATGGGCCTTGGAAAAGAGGTAGTTGAGTTCTCCAACGTCAAAACTCAAGTGACAGGTTTAGGATTTTGTGAAGGTTGGGATGGAATCAAGAAATACCTTGGCACTCTCAATAGGAACTTCATGAAGGAAGGGGAAAACTTACATTGTTGTGGCTTCCCTAAACCTTGGGTAGGTATGGATGGAAACATGTATCCAGGTTGAGAAATGTTCTTTAATGAAAAGCTCAACTTTAAGGAGAAGCCTACCGTGGTGATCAAAGAGATACAGGAAGAGGTAGATTGGGTGAACTACATGGATGCTAAAGCAATGAAGACTATGATGAAGAGCCAAGTGATCCTTCTGAATTCATCATGCCTACTATGGGGCCCATTAATAATTGGACTTAGGTTGGGTTTTCTAAAAACATGGAGAAAAAGTTTTGTAATGCAAGTTCCAATGTACTTTTCAATATTTTCAATAAGATGAATTCTTATTTGGCTTACTTTGATGTATCGCATAACATTGAAATTCTGCACATAAATGATTCAAATAAATTTGAAAATAAAATTAATAAACAATTGGAAAAGAAAATTGAACCTATGGAACCAACTCTTGAAACTTTAAATTTGGACAATAATGAGAATCCATGCTTAATTAAAATTGGCTCAACTCTATATGAAAAAGAAAGAAAAGATCTTCAAGAAATCCTCACGAAATTTCAAGAGGTGTTTGCATGGTCCTATAAGACATGCCCAAAATTGACCCTAAGATAGCTCAACATCACATTGATACTCATGATAATATGGTACCCGTCAAACAAAAGTTGAGAAGAATGAAGACCGAATGGCTCTTAAAAATCAAGGAGGAAGTCACTAAGCAATTAAACATAGGTTCATCAAACCTGTACACCACACCGAAAGGATAGCCAATGTCCTACCAGTACCTAAGAAGGATGGGAAGGTGAGGATGTGTGTGGATTTTAGGGACTCCAACAAGGCATACCCTGAGGATGACTTTCCTCTCGCTAACATTAATGTCATGGTGGATAACACGGTGGGAAGTGTCTTGATATCTTTCATGGATGGTTTTTCAAGGTATAACCAAATCAAGGTGACTCCCAAAAATATAAACAAAACCACTTCCACAACCGAATGGGGAATCTATTGTAACACGTTGATACTGTTTGGCCTTAAGAATGCCAGGGCAACCTACCAAAAGATGGCTACAACCTTGTTACATGATATGATGCATAATGAGGTGGAAGTGTATGTCGATAATATGATAATGAAATCCAAGGATAGAGAAATCCACATTGTAAAGTTAAGGAAGTTCTTCGAGAGGATTGAAGAGGCTAAGATTGAACCCACAAAAGTGTACATTCGAAGTAACCATCAAAAAATTGCTAGGCTTCTTAGTGAATGACAGAGGGATAGAAGTTGGCCCATCCAAGATCGAAGCCATGTTGGAGATGCCTCCACCCTGAAGTGAGAAAGAGATAAGGGGTTTATTAGATTGATTACAATACATTAGTCGATTCATTGCCAAGCTCACCTCCACTTGTGAACCCATCTTGAAACTCCTAAGGAAGAATGAACCACATACATGGAATGATGAGTGCCAAAAGGCCTTTGAATTTATCAAGGAATATCTCCTCCACCCACCTATCCTAGTGCCTCCACAATATGGAAAACCCTTACTCCTATATCTCTCTATCATAGGAGATGTGGTTGAAAGTATGCTTGCACAAGAAGACGATGACAAGAATGAGAGGGCTATATACCACTTGAGCAAGAGGTTCCATGATTATGAGACTAGGTACACTCCCATAGAAAAATCATGCTTTACACTTGTTTGGGCCATATAGAAGTTGAGACATATCATCTTACCTTTCTAAATATGGGTGGTACTAAGAATGGGCCCATTGCAGTATCTCTTTGAGAAGCCTGCTTTGAGTGGAAGATTTTCAAGATGGTTGATCTTATTGGCAAAATTCGATTTGAAGTATATGGCTAGAAAAACTATCAGAGGGAGCACCGCATAAGATTTTTGTGTCGTGAATCCTAGAAAAGAGGAAGATGGTAAATATGACTTTCCAGATGAGGGCATTTTGGATGTTGAGTTAGGGACATGAAAGATGTACTTTGACAGAGCCATAAACCAATATAGGAATGGGATAGGAATACTCTTAATCACTCTCGAGGGATCTCACATACCTTTGGCAATCAAATTGAACTTTTAAGCAACTAATAACATGGCTGAATATGAGGCTTGTATTGCCGGAATGGAAGCCCTTCGAGAATTGAGGGTAAAGGAGATATAAATCACAAGTTCTTTGTAAACTTAGAATTTTAGTTCGTAGTCGGTGATGAAATTGGGCATTTCATCTGCGAAGACTATAACATATCAACTAAGATGATTTGTCTTGATCATGGAAATGGATATTTCTAGTTGGTTTGTTGATATATTTTAAGAGTTAAAACATATTGAACTGGACCACTGTGAGATTTATTATTCTCCTAATGACTGTCAAATAATAATAAATCTCACGACTTATATTTACATGAACTCTCAATCCTAAGACAATAATGGACTTGATAATGAAGTGTAGGTGTTAGGATGTGTGCCCTTAAATCCTATTGTATGATACTGTGTATGACATTTTATATGACATTATGTTGTGATTAATAAAGTTGTTTTATTATTATCTAAAATAATGGTAACATAAATATTGGGATATTATCATATAGTCCATGAGATGCATAGTATGTGATTTATGTGATTTAGTCACATAAGATATAAATCACAAGTTCTTTGCAAACTCAGAATTTTAGTTCGTAGTCGGCCATGAAATTGGGCATTTCATCTGCGAATATTATAACATATCAACTAAGATGATTTGTCTTAATCATGGAAATGGAGATTTTTTAGTTGGTATGTTGATATGTTTTAAGAGTTAAGACATATTGAACTGGACTGCTGTGAGATTTATTATTCTCCTAACGACTGTCAAATGAATAATAAACTCACGACTTCTATTTACATGAACTCTTAATTCTTAGAGGATAATGGACCAGATCATAAAGTGTAGGTTACTTTGATATATCAGGAGTGAGGTCTAAAGATACGATCAAAACCTCAGTATGTTGGGCAACCACATTTAGTGTTGATGGAACATATATTTTCAAGATGGAATTCATAGTCTCTTAATAGAGATACAAAATATTCTTTTGAGATAAGTTTAATAGGTTTGGTTATTCAGAGTGTTAGGCCTAACCACTTTAGTAAGGAGTTACTAAAGTATATATTTATGGAATTGGATTTCATAAATATATGATGAGTAACTTAAAGGATTAAACCGGGTACTCAAGGAATTAAGATGTAGTAATCTTCAAAGTGGCAGTCTATATTCATGACTTTGTATTACTACAAATATTTTATGAAGGGGTTGCATGTACAATAAAGTCCTGGGATATAATTTATAAATAAGGCCTAGAGTGCAACTATATTTATATAGTGGTATTAAATATAATTAATGGTAACTTTGGAGTTGTCAAGAGTTGACAGAAAAGCCCAAGGCCCATTAGAGCTAGTGTCTTATTGGTCCTTTTTGGTCCCACTCCAAGCCACACACTTAAGTCCAATTGGAAAGGCCCAAAAGGCCAGCCCAATTAGATAATCAGTTAGATACAAATGGAGAAACATATAAATTTTTTTTAAAAAGGAACAACACTCTTGTGAAATGGTGTATGTGTGAGTGTAAGCCACTCTCTCTAATTCTCCCTTGGAAAACTGATTGAGAGATCACACTTCTTGGGCATTAGTGGAATTGGAATGAAGATTAGAAGTGTTCCTAAGTGCTTCTAATCCTTGTTTTTTGAAATTCACCGCACCAAAGTACACTCTCTTGTTCTTAAATTCTGAAACTTACATAGTGCATGTTATCAATTGCGAATGAAGTAGTTCCGTTATTTTTCTGCTACGTATGTTTTGTATGCGATACAAACATGTATTTATCCAACAATTGGTATTAGTGCAGTCTTCCATTTCGAATATGTATAACATGTTTTGTGAGTTTTAGAATTAGTGACAATGGTTTCATGTGGTTAGAAATTAGTTTTCTGCATGGTTGTTGAAATTATTGTTTGATATAAACTGATATTAGCGTTATGATGCTGTTTAAATTTGAGTTTAGGTATGTTAAATTGAACTTTAAGGCTATAGCATCAATGAAATTTAGTTTTGATATCAATCTCTGTCCATTATGTTCATATGATGGTTGTTTGTTTATAAAAATGTTAAAAAAATGTCTTAGAAAAATTCTGGAAAATTCAAAATTTGTGAAGCTCGATTGATTCAGCATCTATCGAGCAGGTAGAATTTATCTCGATCGATCGAGGCACATTCTTGATTGATTGAGGCTTGAAGATTCAGAATTTTCTCTAAGTGTTTTTTACATGTATAAAGAGCAAGGCTATGTGTAATTAGTATACGCATGTTTTAAAATTAAAAAACCTTTAATTTAAAATATCTAGTGGGAGAGAGATACAAGGGTTGGATCTCACGGCCTCCATTATCAGTTCACAGTAGTGTGGGATAAGTACCTCATCTTGGTGTATATGCCTCGCGATTCCAAAGGAGGGTGTTTATTTCATAGTACTACAAGATTGAACTTATCCATTTAAAGTAGTGTGGTCAAGTATCTCGTCTTGGCGTATATGCCTCGCGATCCCAAAGGAGGGTGTTTTATTTCATGGTACTACAAGTTTAAACACTATAAAGGGAGATGAAATGTGGCTACACATGATTCTTGATAATGGTGTACACTAGACTAAGTGTAATGTTAACCTCCCAAAGGAGCTATGTCTTTATTACTTAGAGGCTAAAGGTAATACGGCATATTATTAGTGTTTGATAAGAGTTATCATGATAACACTAATAATGAGAATAGTTCTTGATCAATCATAGTGTTTATAATAAACTTGCTACCAAGGAATTATAAACATAGGATTGGGTTGTCGTTGCATATATTATATTAAGGTTTTATTTAGGTTCCGTATTATATGCTTATATGCTAAATTGATAATGTCCAGTTCACTTATTATATTCATGTTCATTGTTTTTAGATTTTATCATGGCATCATTTAGCCCACTTGTTGCTATTCTTGATCAAAACAAACTAACTAAATCCAACTATGTTGACTGGAAAAGAAATTTGGACATTGTTCCAACTGTTGAAGAGCTTAAATATGTGCTTACTCAACCATGTCCTAGCTTTCCTTCATTAGATGCTCCTCTTGAGAAAAAACAGCAATATGATCGTTGGCAAAAATCTAATGAGATGGTCAAGTGCTATATCCTAGCATCTATTTCAAATGTTCTATAGCATCAAATAAAGGATGAAGAACTAGCTTCGGACATTATGCTAAGTCTGAAGGAGATGTTTGGTGAGCAAGGCTGTTCCACAAGGCAACAAATTATGAGGAAAATTTATATTACCAAAATGGCTGAAGGTAGTTTAGTGAGAGAGCATTGTCTTAAGATGATCTATAATCTGAATACATTGGAAGTTTTAGGTGCCGACATTGATGGAGAATTCCAAATGGATATGATACTCCAGTCACTACCAGAATCATTCAAGGAATTCAGACTTAATTATAACATGAACAAAAGATTTATTCACTGTCTGAATTAATGAATGAGTTAATGGCGGCGGAAGGCATTCTTAGTACATCTAGTGTTGAAGCCAATTTGGGTGAAGCTTCTTCTTCTCAATCTAAGTTGAAAGGAAAAAGTAAGAAGAAGAATAAGGACTTCTCCAAGCAAGATGGTAAACAAATTGCCTTAGGAGTTGCCAACAAGGGAAAGAAGAAGGAGTACACCAAAGAAAAGTGTTTCCATTGTAGTGAGAAAGGGCATTGGAAGAGGAATTTTCCAAAATTCATAGCTACCAAGAATAAGGGTATGAAATGTTCATTCCTTCTTGAAATATGTTTAGTACAAAATCCCACAGATTGTTGGTGTGTGGATTCAGGTTGTACTAATCATATCTACAATTCTTTACAGGGGTTCTAGGAGACCAGAAGACTGAATGAGGGAGAACTTTTTCTTACTTTGGCTGATAGAAGCAAGATTCCTGTTGTAGCTGTTGGAGTGTTTAATTTATGCTTTAGTTCTAGAGTTTTAATATTGGAAGACTGTCTATATGTACCTAATGTTCATAGAAATTTAATTTCTGCAACTTATTTAGGTAAACATGGGTATTGTGTTATCCTGAAAGACAATGTTGTAATAAAGAAGGATAAAGTGTTTATCTGTTCTGGCAATATTGTTGATTATCTTTATATTGTAACTCCTGATAAGCATGAATTATACAATTCTTAATTAGATAATAACTCTCAAGTAAAATCATTAAAGAGAAATTTTCCTTCTAATGATGCATATCATTGGCACTTGCGTTTGGGTCATATTAATTCAAATAGAATTCAAAGACTGGTCAAAGATGAACTCTTAGAGCCATTGGACTTTGATGAATTCGTAGCTTTTGAATCTTGTTTGGAAGGTAAAATGACCAAACCACCTTTTAATGCAAAAAGTTGAAGAGCTCAAGAGTTGCTTAAATTAGTTCATACAGATATATGTGGTCCTATGTCTACCCAAGCAAAAGGAGGTTATGAGTACTTCATCACTTTTACGAATGATTACTCAAGATATGGATGTGTACCTAATGAGACGTAAATCCAAAGCCTTTGACAAGTTCAAAGAGTTTAGGGCTAAAGTTGAGAATCAATTGGGTAGACGCATAAAGGCCATTCGATCTGATCAAGGTGGTGAATACCTTCTTGGGGATTTCAAGGATTATCTAATTCAAAATGAGATTGTATCCCAATTAATTTCACCTAAAACTCCTCAACAAAATGGTGTAGCGTAAAGAAGGAATAGGACTCTTTTAGAGATAGTTAGGTCCATGATGAGTTACACAACTTTACCAGTTTCTTTTTGGGGATATGCACAACAATGCATATTTTAAATTTGGTTCCATCAAAATATGTTCCTAACACACCTAGGGAATTGTGGAGTGAGCGTAAGCCTAGTATGAAATATCTCCACATTTGGGGATGTCGAGCACATGTGTTAAAAGGAAAGTCTGATAAGTTGGAAGCTAGGAAACTAAGGGTTATTTATTCTATAATCATAAGGATAACAAAGTGTTTGTTAGTACCCATGCCAAATTTTTGGAAGATGATTATGTGAATAACTTTAAACCTAGGGGTAAAGTGTTTTGGTTGAAATAGATGAACTTGCAGTTAAAAAACCAATGGATGAAACTAGGGATGATGTGGTTGTATTAGATACACCATAAGATACTACTTATGAGATGTCTAGTACACAGGTGCCTCGTTATAGTGGGAGAATTGTTCGGCCTCCTATAAGATTTATAGGTTTGGGGGAAACATATGAGGCTATCTCTGAGGAGGCTGAATCAGATCCCTACACTTATAAGGAAGCAATGAATGATATAGATGCATATCATTGGGTCCAAGCTATGAAATCTGAATTGGATTCTATGTATTTCAATCATGTGTGAGATCTTGTAAACGCATTTAATGGCATTAAACTCGTTGGTTGCAAATGGGTTTACAAGAGAAAGAGAGGGATAGATGGAAAGGTTGAAACCTTTAAACCAAGACTAGTGGCAAAAGGGTATACACAAAAAGAAGGTATTAACTATGATGAAACTTTTTCGGTAGTAGCCATGCTTAAATCTATCAGAATTCTCTTATCCATTGCTGCTCATTATGATTATGACATTTGGCAAATGGATGTCAAGACTGCATTTCTTAATGGCAATCTTGAGTAAGAAAT
>NC_134017.1:34466236-34508736 GCF_040712315.1 Castanea sativa
GGAACAAACAGCCTCCTCATGATGGCCTTCATTTCCTCCCAACTCTCAATAGTTCTCTCATGGTTTCTCCTTCTGTTTAGCACAAGTTGATCCCACCATATAATAGCATAGTCAGTAAACTCAATGACAGCGAGTTTTACATTTTTCTCCTCGGAGTAGTTGTGGCACTCAAAGATTAACTCCACGTTCTTCTCCCACTCCAAGTATGCTTCTGGATCATTTTTCCCTTGGAATGTTGGTATCTTCATTTTTATGTTTCCTAGGTTCCTGTCAGTCCCATCTTGCCATCTTGGATCTCTTTGGAAACATCTACCACGCCTTTCTCCCCTCTGCACAAACCTACCCTCATTGTTCAATGAAGCTTAATCTTCTTCATCTTCAAACTCATGCTCGTGGTAGTCATCAGAATCATCCATGTGCGCACGCCTTTCTTGTCTTCTAGCATTAGGGCCTCTTTGGGGACGCTCCTTACGCAAAGTAGTAATAACAGTGTCCTGCCTATCCATCCGATCCCGAATCTCATTAAACACCACGTTCATGCATTCAAATTGTTGTTGCATAGCCTACAAAATGATGGATGACTCCTCCCCTCCTTCCCTATTTGATGTTTCACACCTGGAAGACATACTTTTAAAACAACAGAGAATTGTTAGAAATAATTCCTCATAACACTCCCTCACATTGCACTCAAATTATGTCACTCTCACTCGTGTTTCACTCTTAAATTGGCTTTTTCCCGATATTAGTCTCACACTCTCTTGCCTTTTTCCACTCGTAGCTTCCTCTTTTCAGTTCTGCATTAAACTAATAAACTTGATCAAGAAATTCAACTTGTAGTGTTAAACAAATACCAACGGCAAGAATATATGACAGTAACACTAAATCAAAGGAAGAGGACAAAAGAAAATGATATTCTAGTCTGAGAGAATTGAAACTACAAACAATTTTTTTTCTTTTTTCTTTTAATTCTTTTCTAATGTCTTTTTTTTTTGACATTTTTTTTTTTGGGAGATGGGTGCACGATTTTAGCCTAGTGCAATTCAACAAAAAAAAAAAAAAAAGAACGATGAATTAAGAACACAAAAGGAATAGGATAGGATGATAATAGGAAACAAAAAAAATAAAGGGATAGAAAACTGATTTTAGAACCTGTGCTCTGATACCAAATGATGCGAACCTCAATCGACACACTTTGACACCCAACAAAAATATTGGAATACTTGCCCAAGAAAGCTAAAATTCAGATTTTTGATAGAAACCCTAACCCAACGTTTATAAGAGAAACGCGAACCAAATGTATAAGTTGACCTTGACCCAATGATTATAAAGAATCACGAACCAAAGGTATAAAGTTTGAACGCCACAAGGAAGAATCTCTGATAAGTTCACAGTTCTTGAAGAACCAAAAGAAGAGCAAAGCCTCACTTTTTCTGATTTTTATTCAATAATATCATCCAAAAAACGTTTACAAACTTCAGAGCCTATTTAAGGGCTCCATAAAACTTGACAGACAAGAAAATATATTCTAAAATAACTCCTAATTGATACCTTACCATATCAGGAATCAAATTTGACCTAAAAACCATTAAATGCACCTAAAAACAACGAAAATACCTAAAAAACGTACTAAATAATAAAACCCTAAATAAAAGTTGATTTGGTCTGAAATTAGCAGATCCAAAATAGGAAAAAATCTGCCTTAACTGATATAGAGCTAGAAAGTCAATCAGCCATTAATTCAAGCCATAAATCACTCGCAATTAAGCCAGATCAACCCTAAATAGCTTGAATTAAATTTATTACTTTTTCAGCTTCCTTTGGGCCAAGCTTGGAATGTCCTGCGTTAGAATCAGCCCAAATCTCTTGAATCAGCCCATTAAGTGCTTCTTTGATTTTCTTGGATCTTGCTCTTGTAATAGGCCTAACTGGAACATGCAATAGATCCTTGAATGCTTGTTGATTCTCATCATAGTGCTTTTATGTTGATGATATTCTACTCATCGGAAATGATGTAGGGGTAATGTCATCGGTTAAAGTTTGGTTGTCAAGCCAATTTGTTATGAAGGACTTGGGTGAAGCTAACTATATTCTACGAATCAAGTTTGGCGAGATCGAAAGAATAGGATGTTGGGTTTGTCACAAGCTAGATATATAGATAAGCTTCTAGAACGGTTTAGCATGCAAAACTCCAAGAAAGGATTACTTCCTTTCAGACATGGAGTTCCTCTGTTTGATGACCAAAGGCCTAAGACCCTTGAGGAAGAAACTATGATGAGACAAGTTCCTTATGCTTCTGCAGTGGGAAGTTTCATGTATGCCTTGCTTTGTACTAGACCAGATATTTGTTATTCAGTTGGCATGGTCAGCCGATATCAATCAAATCAAGGACCTAAACATTGGCAAGCTGTAAAACATATTCTCAAGTATCTTAGGAGGTGTGCCTTTAAATCCTATTGTATGATGCTGTATATGATATTTTGTATGACATTATGTTGTAATTAATAAAGTTGTTTTATTATTATCTAAAATAATGGTAACATGAATATTGAGATATTATCATATAGTCCATGAGATGCATAGTATGTGATTTATGTGATTTAGTCATTGAAGATATAAATCACAAGTTCTTTGTAAACTCAGAATTTTAGTTCGTAATCGGTGATGAAATTTGGTATTTCATCTGTGAAGACTATAACATATCAACTAAGACGATTTGTCTTGATCATGGAAATGCATATTTTTAGTTGGTATGTTGATATGTTTTAAGAGTTAAGACATATTGAACTGGACCGCCATGAGATTTGTTATTCTCCTAACGACTGTTAAATGAATAATAAATTCACGACTTCTATTTACATGAACTCTTAATTCTGAGAGGATAATGGACCTGATCATGAAGTGTAGGTTGCTTTGATATATCAGGAGTGAGGCCTAAAGATACGATCAAAACCTCAGTATGTTGGGCAACCACATTTAGTGTTGATGGAACATATATTCTCAAGATGGAATTCAAAGTCTCTTAATGAAGATACAAATATTCCCTTAGGATAAGTTTAATGGGTTTGGTTATTCAGAGTGTTAGGCCTAACCACTTTAGTAAGGAGTTACTAAAGTATATATTTATGGAATTGGATTTCATAAATATATGATGAGTAACTTAAAGGATTAAACCAGATACTTAAGGAATTAAGATGTAGTAATCTTCAAAGCGGCAGTCTATATTCATGACTTTCTATTACTACTAATATTTTATGAAGGGGTTGCGTGTACAATAAAATCTTGGGATATAATTTATAAATAAGGCCTAGAGTGCAACTATATTTATATAGTGATATTAAATATAGTAAATGGTAACTTTGGACTTGTCAAGAGTTGACAGAAAAGCCTAAGGCCTATTGGAGCTAGTGTATTATTGGTCCCTTTTTGTCCCACTCCAAGCCACACACTTAAGCCCAATTGGAAAGGACCGAAAGGTCGGCCCAGTTAGATAATCAATTAGATACAAAGGGAGAATGTATAGAATTTTTAAAAAAGGAACAACACTCTTGTGAAATGGTGTATGTGTGAGTGTAAGTCACTCTTTCTAATTCTCTCTTGGAAAACTGATTGAGAGACCACACTTCTTAGGCGTTAGTGGAATTGGAGTGAAGATTAAAAGTGTTCCAAGTGCTTATGATCCTTGTTTTTTGAAATTCACCGCACTAAGGTACATTATCTTGTTTTTAAATTTTGAAACTTACATAGTGTATGATATAAATTGCGAATGAAGTAGATCCATTATTTTTCCCCTGCGTATGCTTTGTATGCAATACGAACATGTATTTATCCAATAGTAGGTTGCTTTGATATTATGGGAGTGAGATCTAAAGTAACGATCAAAACCTCAATATGTTAGGCAACCACATTTAGTGTTAATGGAACATATATTCTCAAGATGGAAGTCATAGTCTCTTAATGGAGATATAAAATATTCTCTTGAGATAAGTTTAATGGGTTTGGTTATTAGAGAGTTAGGCCTAACCACTTCAGTAAGGAGTTACTAAAGTATATATTTATGGAATTGAATTTCATAAATATATGATGAATAACTTAAAGGATTAAACCTGGTATTCAAGGAATTAAGATGTAGTAATCTTCAAAGTGGCAATCTACTTTCATGACTTTGTACTACTGCAAATATTTTATGTACAGTAAAGTCTTGGGATATAATTTATAAATAAGGCCTAGAGTGCAACTATATTTATATAGTGGTATTAGATATAGTTAATGGTAACTTTGGACTTGTCAAGAGTTGACAGAAAAGCCCAAGACCCGTTGGAGCTAGTGTTTTATTGGTCCTTTTTTATCCCATTCCAAGCCACGTACTAAAGCCCAATTGGAAAGGCCCAAAAGGCTAGCCCAATTAGATAATCAGTTAGATACAGAGGGAGAAACATATAGAATTGTGTAAGAGAGACACTATTGTGAAATGGTGTGTATGTGTGAGAGAAAGCCACTCTCTAATACTCCCTTGGAAACTGATTGGGAGACCATACTTCTTGGGCGTTAGTGGAATTGTAGTGAAGATTAAAAGTGTTCCCAAGTTCTTCTAATCTTTTTTTTGAAATTCACCGCTTCAAGGTATGCTCTCTTGTTCTTAAATTCTGAAATTTACATGGTACATGTTATCAATCACAAATGAAGTAGATTCATTAATTTTCCACTGCGTATGTTTTGTATAAGATACAAAACATTTTTTCCAACAATAGCCCAATCACAAAAGTTGTGGAAGGTGAAGAAGGAACACTTGAAGCCTTATCAACAGTACTTGGAGGACTTGAACAACACCTTTGACAAGATTGAGTACACAATCATCCCTAGACCTCAAAATCAATTTGTGGATGCCTTAGATTCCTTAGCCTCCACAATCAAAATGCTTGAGGGAGTATGGACATGACCATTGGAGATTGAGGAAAGTTATGAGAAAGTGCACAAAGGGAAGACCAAAGCTTCAGTAATGACCATAGAGGAAGATGTTCCTGTGGTACTATGACATCATGAAGTTCTTGGAACTGGGGGTATATCCGAATGGTGCCAACAAGAGAGAAAGTTGTTCCATTAGGATGATGGCAATACAATAAATCATAGGCAAAAACCACATTTTTGTCCCTACATTTTCACGCGATTCCCACTTTGGTCCCTAACTTTTTTTTCCACCGCTTTTAGTCCCTATCCTGGAAAACATGTCTCGTTTTTGTCCTTGCTGTTACATCAGAGACGAAAATTACACAGATGGAAGAAGACATAAATAAAAAATATTAAAATAATGTCCACATAAACCACGTGGCTTTCCATGTCAACATCTAAATTAAAAACAGAAATAAAAACCAAAAATAAGATTAATTGAGATCTAAGTATGTCTTAAACAAGAACAATAAGAACACAAACCCAGATCTAAGAACACAAAATTAAAATCCAAAAGTCATAAACCCAAAAACACAAACACAAACCCAGCAACAGATCTTCCTTGTCAACCAAACACAAAAGCAATAAACACAAACCCAACAACTGATTTTTCTTATCAACCAAACACAATCCTAGCCATCAGTTCTTTGTACCTAATATATGGATTTGAAGAAATCCATTATAGTCAGCTCTTCGTACCCATTTCGCTTCGGCTACACCTCTTGATTTGCTTCGGCTCGACCTCGTTCCAATCAAATGAAGTGAGTGAAGTGCAAAACTTGAAAGCTATTGTTCAGCACGCAGAGTGGCTCAATTGAGTGGTCGCAGAGGTCCCAGAGGTGGATGAAGTCGCCGGAGGAGGCGAGTAGGTTAGGGTTAGGGTTAGGGTTAGGGTTCGAGGGAGAAGACAACGATGACTTAGTGATCGAGTGGAACATGAGCTTCATCGGCGGGTACGGGAGGTCAAAGGAGAGAGAAGGGTGGAGAGTCTTGAGGGAGAGAGTCTCTGGGTCTTGTTGTATTCTTGTTGTTCTTATTTAAGACACACTTAGATCTCAATTAATGTAATTTTTGGTTTTTATTTCTGTTTTTAATTCTTTTAATTTAGATGCTGTCGTGGAAAGCCATGTGGTTTATGTGGATATTATTTTAATATTTTTAATTTATGCCGTCTACCACCTGTGCAATTTCCATCTCTGATGTAACGACAGGGACAAAAACGAGACGCATTTTCCAGGATTGGGACTAAAAGCAGTGGAAATAAAAGTTAGGGACCAAAGTGGGAATCGCGTGAAAATGTAGGGACGAAAATGTGGTTTTTGCCTACATCATATATGGAGGACAACTCTATAGAAGGTCTTACGATGGTATACAACTTCGTTGCTTGAAGAAAGAATAAGTTGAAAAGGTAATGGAAGAAGTCCATCAAGGGATTTGTGGCCCTCATATGAATGGGAGAATGTTAGCCAAGAAAATCCTAAGGATGGGGTACTGTTGTAATATGAGGGAGACTGATTGTGTGGACTATGTGAAGAGTTGTCATGATTGTCAGACACACGCCAACTTGAACCATATACCACCTAGTAAGTTGTATAGCATGACTTCTCCATGGCCTTCTCTGTTTGGGGCAAAGATGTGATTGGAAGGATAGCTCCTAAGGCTTCAAATGGGCATGAATACATCCTGGTGGCAATTGACTATTTCACCAAGTGGGTGGAAGCTGCCTCCTACTCCATATTGAAGGCTAAGCATATGGCTCGGTTCTTAGAAAACAACATTAAATGTCAGTTTGGGGTGCCCCAAGAGATCATCTTTGATAACGGTTCCCAAATTGAGGGTGAAGTTTAGAGAGTCATATAAGAATATAGCATTGAGCATCACAAGTCTTCACCATATCGACCACAGGGTAAGAGGGTTGTAAAAGCAGCTAGTAAGAATGTGAAGAACATCCTAGCCAAGATGGTAGTGACATACGAAGATTGGGCCGAGAAGCTTCCATTTACCTTATTGGGTAATAGAACTTCTCTCCATGCGTTGACTGGGGTAACACCTTACTCTTCGGCTTATGGTAGTGAAGCGGTGCTTCCTATTAAGGTGGAGATACAATCTTTGAGGTTATTGGTGGAAATTGAGGTCCTAGAAGAGGATTGGGCTAAGGCGAGATATGAAAAATTGTCTTTGATAGACGAGAAAAGAGCTAGGGCACAATATCATGCACAAGGGTACCAAAAAATGATTGCTAGACCATTCAACAAGAAAGTGAAATCGAGAAACCTTAAAAAAGAGGACTCAGTCCTAAAGGTGCTTAGAGACAAGACTTTTGATCCAAGATGAAAGATGAAGCCAACGTGGTCTGGGCCTTTTTTCATTAAAAAGATCATGTCTAGAGGTGCTATAAGGATCATAGATTTGGATGGGGAAGAGATACTTCGCCCAATCAACATGGATAGACTTTGAAAATACAACATTTAAAGGAAAAAAAAAAAAAAAAAACCTGCTAGGTTGAAAACCCAAAAAAGCAGCCTAGGCAAAAGAACCTCGCTAGATTGAAAATGCGAAAGGCAACCTAGGCAAAAATTAGGGGAAAAGACCATGGGCATGGCGAAATTCCCGAAGGGACATCATGGGCAAAAATTACATGGCAAAGGAAAAAGAGAAGAAAAAAAAAAGGAATGAAATGATAATAAGCGAAGATAATAAAAAGTGATTCTCTTATTGCTCAAATTAATAGGTAACAAGACTGTTTTCATATGGGATTTGGAACACTCCAATCCTTTATTAAATTCAAAAACAAAAACATGAGAATCATAAAGTGCAGAAAAGGTAATATGTAGGGCATATCAAGGTGGTCACTCAGCCCTCCTTGCTTTCTTGTTAGTCTTCATGTTAGCTTTCTCATCCCTTAGAATCCACTTCATGTCATTCTTTAACCAATGCTTGTACCTTACAATGGTATAGAGGTATCGAGGAGAAGCAATACCTCTAGTCACCCAACAGCGTGGCCAAGCCTTATGAAGCCTACCCAAGATCCTGTTAGTAAACACTATGGTGTGTAAGGCACCTTCACCACTAGGAGCTCCTTAACGCTCTCTAAATTGCCTTGAGATACGACAAGTGGAGTAGTATGAGCAGCAGCGAAGTTTAACTAAAGGCACACAGTAGTCCTTACAGCAACGGTAAACCATGCTTGAGATGTGCTACCACTCCATGACCCATTGAATGTCAGTCTCCTTGATGAGGACCATAAGCTCCATTTACGCCTCAAAGCTCATGTCATTCTGATGAAGCCGGTGGTCCCTAATATGCATAGGGAGGTATGTGTTGGAGGGCTACGGTAGGAGGTTGAAGCAACTAAAGCCTTTCTTGTAGCCATATCTGAGAGAGAGAGAGAGAGAGAGAGAGAGAGAGAGAGAGAGAGGGAGTAAAAAAAGGGGAAAGCAAAAAAAAAAAAAAAGAAAGAGAAAAGCAAAAAAGAAGAAGAGAGAACATGAGCAAAAAAAAAAAAATATATATATATATATATATATATAAATGAAAGATGATATAAGGTGTCTCAATGGGTTGAAAACTGATAGGAAATCCATGCAAAATTATAGGAATTCCACTAGGTTGAGAACCTAGGCAAAAGTTAGGGATTATACCTGAAGAAGAAGAGGACTTCCTGCAAAGAAACTTGCTTCCTTCCTATGAAAAGCATCCAAACCATTGAGGGTTTCCGCTAAGATCAAGCCTACCAGGTTACCTCTCTTTAGCTCATAAACCACCATGAACATCCAGAGGTCCACACAATATGACCTTTGGACCAAGAAGTTCCTTGTAAGAATACATAAGAAAAAGGCGCAAAAAGAGTGACCTCTCATCTACGGGAATGGCCAAGTCGGAAAAGTGTGCAAAACCCAAGCTAAGGTTGAGTTTGACAAAGAAGCACCACCTATTTGTCGTAGCAAGAGGGATTCCTAACACAACTTGTAGCAAAGAAGGGAGATCCCTACCCAGGGTAGGGAAGATGAGATTGTCAATCTCCGGTTCTTCGATAGGGGGGTATAGTTCTACTCCATTGAAGCAGAAAACATGCCTAGTAGGGACCTAATAGTTGGCAATAGCATAAAAAAGAAGCTCATCCACCCTTATTTAATGGTACGGAAAGACACAAGAAAGACCACAGCGGGCAATGGAGTCCTTGAAATCAGGACCAAGCCTCCTAATCCAAGCAAAAACATTGAGTTGAGAGTTTTTTGCCATCAAGGGACCTCAGAAAAGTGCTCTCTAAGTTGAAAATACGTTGGTGACGGTTTTGGGACCCAAACGGCTACTTTTATGGTTAATTAGGGTGGCTAGGGTTTCGTCTAATTCGCAGCCCACTTACGCAAAGTCAACCCTGCATATGCGAAGTCAAAGCTGCATACGTAGGCCCATACCCATATACGCATAGAGCTTGGCAGAAACTCATTCTCCTCTGTTTTAAGCATGGTTTTTCCACTCCAAGGTATCCTTAGGGTTCTTACGACCTAAAGGATCATTCAAGGATATTTCAACCACAAGATTTCATGCATCAAAGAAGCATATACTGTATAGAAACATATAATTAACCATATATCTTGTAAATTAAGTAGTAGTCCCAATTAAAAGCATAAACATAAAAAGATGTTCTTAAGTATAACCCTTTGCCTCAAATTGAATTCAAATGTCTGCTAAGGGAAATGAAAAACAATAAAAGCAACAAAAGAAATATGTGTATTGTATGCCTATGTGTCTTGACTGTAGGTAATCAATGGTGTTGCCTTTTCCTTGGTTGGTAGCAAGGAGTCGCCTCTGAACCCTCCTCACCGCCAACACCACTGCCTGGGTAGGCCACCCCTCCATAACCGTACAAGCTCCTTGAATAGTTGGTCTCCCGCAACTTGAGATTCCCAGCCAACTATACCAACTCCTCATGCTCTTGGATGTTGGGCTGCAATTTGAAGAAAGAAGGGTTAGTGACTGGAAAAAAAGGAGAGACAACAAGAAGAAAAAAGAACAAAGGGAAAGAAGAACTCACCGCCCAAGTGTTTGGAGAAAAAAGGTAGGGAATGCCACTCCTACACAAGTTGTGCTCAGCATCAGTCATGGAGTGTGGGGCAAGCATGAAGTCCGGAGGATTCATCGAAATTTGTTGGTTATCTCTACCCATCAGTTGACACCGCAACCTCTTTTCTAAGTAGAGTGCCCTTAAGCCCGTTTATTTGAAGGGTCAAGTAATCTCTAAAGCAATGATGGCAGCAACTTCTTAATCCGGAGAAGCGAGAAGGGGCTGGCTAGCCCATGGAGTCCAGTTGACCTATAATGACACAAGGTTAGAAGAAGAGTATCCTAAGGGAAATGCATGAAGAAGCATGAAAACTGGAACTTTTAAACTTACCTCATCCAAAGTTAACCCAACAAGGTAGGTCCTCACTCGAGGGAATTCCTTCAAATTTAGATCGGTGCCCGGAGTTATAAGGTCATACCTAACAATCCACTACTGCAAAAAGAAGCACAAGCCACATGTTATATACAAGATGATATAGATTGTAAGATGATACAATTTGCAAGACTATAAGTTACAAATGAACATACAAGAGATGGAAAGTGAATAATCTTAAGGAGCTTCCAAGGCCCCACAAGCTGCCATAAGGTGCCCCGACTAGGAGTGTCGAGGATAAAGTAAAGATAGGCAAGACATGCCTGGCCCCAGTTATCTCTCCGTGCATCTACAAAGTCTTGAAAGAGGGTCGTTAACTTAAGGACACTGTTTGCCTACCATTAGTGAAGATATAAGCTCCCAACAAATGTAGAAGAAATGCCCTAGCCATCCAGGCGCGCTCCTTTGTGGTCCTTTATGGGAGAAACATGTAATTAGACACCAAGTCAAAGTAACGGATGGTCTTGGTGGGATACTTCCTCCCTCACATGTCAAAACCCAGCTGGATGCCTGACACGCCGATCATGCTGTAGAAGTCATAGAGAGTCACCATCATCTCCCGCTCAGCAATATGGAAGATATGAGTAGTATCCCACCACCTCTCGATAAGGCATTTCCCCAAAGTAGCACTTGTGCCCATTTCTGGTAGGAGGATAAGGATAGGCTCAAAACCGGCTTCCCGGATATAAGCCCTGGTTTTGAGAACAAAGAGGTTATGTCACTCCACCACCTTGTTGGTGCTTCCTAGACCAACATAAGGGGATGAGGAATGCAAAAGAAGAAGATAAAATTAGATTCTTGATTCAAGTGAAAATAATGAAAAATGATATTTTTGATGCAAGAATAAAGATAAAAAGAAGGATGCAATGATGTTCAAATGCAAAAATGACAAAAAAGGTGTTAGGATTGCATAAATTAGTGAAATAGTTGAAAAAGAACTAAAAATAGGCAGAGTAAGGCCTCTGCCAAGTGTCTCATGATGGCTAAACTAAACTACATGTAGTTTCGGCCTCACCACTAAACTCGTGTAGTTTAGTCATGAACAGTAAAGGAAGCAGAAGGCTCTTCCCCCAGTGAAACATATACATCCCAAAACCATTTACAGCAGATCACATAAACTCAAGAACAATATCCCTAGTAAGGAAGCAGATGATTCTTCCCTAGTGGATCAAACATGTCTAGAACATCATCCCCATAGAGGAGGCAAAAGATTTTTCCCCAATGGACCCGAGCATATTTAAACAATCCCTAGAGAAGAGGTAGAAGATTCTTCCCCAGTGGATCAAGTAAACCTAAAGTATCCTAGTAAGGAAGTAGAAGATTCTTTCTCAATGTCCTCAGCATACCGTGAAAGAAGTAGAAGGTTCTTCCCTAGTAGATCACACATCTACAAAATTTATACTACTCCTCAGCAAGTCCATTTCTACTACTCCTCAACAAGTTTCTCATCCCCAAGTAAGTCATGAAAGAGACAGAAGATTCCTTCAATACATACCTACTCTTCAACGAGTTTTCACCACCCTAGTGGATCCAACAATCAAGACTACTCGTACACATATCCTTCGAGAATTGAACATGCAGACATAGTAGAAAAGGTAGAGATAGAGATAAAGAAAGTGACCAAGGTTAACCTAAGGCAAGAGCCTCACTAGAAAAGGTAGAGAAAGAAGTGAAGAAGACAAGAGAAGTGAGTCATTTGGAGAAGTTTGAGGCAAGAGCCCCAGATGGACACCATAAAGACGGTATCCTTTTGTTGTTTGTTGGGTTAGCTCAAAGAGCGTCCTTGTTTGTTTTTCTTCTCCCTTTTAAGTGACTCTAAGATAGCGAGTCACTCGCAATTTGCTTGGAAGTGGCAAAATAGTTTTTGGGATAATGAACCTATCGTTGCTCTTTTCCCAAGCAAAAAAGGTGGGACTTCGGACATATGAATTCCATACAGCTCTTTGGAGTTGCACCTCACCCCATGTATGCGTGGCGTGTGTCATGTGCATGGGTTGGGCCAGAGCCATATGTCGAAACAAAATATTTTGTCTCTTATTCTTTTGATTCATTCAGCAAAGCTCACAAATTAAAAGATGGGCATCTGTAGACACCACATTTTGTATCCCTTATGACTCGGGCCCCTGTTCCCCAATAATACCCAAACGTTAGGGCCCAAGGCCGGTTTAGAGCCCAATAATATATCAAATTGACTTGAGGAGTGTTAAAATGGAAAACAGAAGTTTTTAAATGAGCAAAAATATTTTTTTAAAATAAAATGACCAAAGTGGCCCTTGGCCCACGTACGTGGGCAGCAGCCTACGTACGTGGTCCAAAGCATGCATACGCAAGCACTTTCTTGTGCACACAACTAGGCTTTCAGAGGCATAAAAATGCAAGTTTTCTGTAATAATGGCTGAGATTTGGAATGAATCCCACGTCGTCTGGAAACCGTTCCAATCCCCATTTTTTCCACTATATAAGGCCTTACATGGTATATTTTCAAAACACACAAAAATCCCACTAGAAAAATACAAGGTTCAATAGACAAAAGTGAATCAAACGGGAGTTTTTCACAAAACACCCTCAAGTCAATTTTGTTCGATTGGGACCTTTTGTATCCCCAATCCTTTTAGTTTAAAATTGCTAATCACTTTCTTATTGGTTTGTGAATAGATTTGACCAAGGGGAATGGTCAAAATCAAGCTTTCAGAGCTTTTCTTTGAGATATTAGTTCAAACTTTTGCTTTTTTTTTTTCTTTTTCTTTTCTTTCTTTTTCCTTTTCTTTTCTTTTTATGCTTTTAATTCTTTGGTTTGTCTTGTTTTCTTGTTATAACATGTTTTGATATGCTTTTCTAGTCTAGGTTTGCATTTTTGTATGTTTAAAATGTGTTAGGACATATGTGTTTCACTTGTTAAGAACATATGTCATTCATTATTTATGTAATTGGCTAATCCTTTGACAAAACGCACTTTACTTGTAATTGGGTAGAATTAGGATGAGTTTTATACTTCAAGAAACTGTGTTTCAAGATCAAGTGTTAAAGTCATCAAGTCTGTTCAAGAAACAAGCTGAAAAGTGCAAGTTCATTAAAGCTCGACAACTAGCATGTGTCGAGGTCTAAAGAGTTGTTCCAGCCCATGGCTCGATAGTTGCTCGACAGCATCTCAATACCTCTATCTATCAAGGTTTAAGAAAAATAGATTCTAAGTTCTGTTTTGATTCCAACCCGTGGATGTGTCTTTGGGCCTTCTTCTCTCTTTACCCTAGACATATAAAAGGATTATTTTAAGGGCCGTCAAAGTGTGGCAATTTGTACAAGCATTGAGAAATCCTTGTTCATGCAAATTGTAACTTGAGACAAAGTTCTTACCCTAGTTCATCTCTCTTGTGAAGAAGTTGCTGTGTCTTTTCACCGTAGGGTTTTCCAACTAAGCATCTTCTTGATTTTCATCGTGTGGATGAATTGAAGAACTTTGCAGCCAACCAATCTTCTCTAGTTGGTGATTGAAGTCACGTACTGGGATTCGTGCAATTGGTTAGTCACGTACTTGGGAGTCGTGCATTGAAAGGAGAAATTGTCACTACAGAACAAGTCCAATTGGGTATTGGGGTAAGGGTTCAACTGTAGGTTGATGAGGTACTTGGGATTCCTTTACTTGTTACCGCTTGTTATGATAATAATGGAATTTCGGGTAACCACTTGTAACCGCTTATTTATAAATTATATCCCAAGACTTTATTGTACATGCAAACCTTTCATAAAATATTCGTAGTAATACAAAGTCATGAATATAGAATGCCACTTTGAAGATTACTACATCTTAATTCCTTGAGTACCCGGTTTAATCCTTTAAGTTATTCATCATATATTTATGAAATCTAATTCCATAAATATATATTTTAGTAACTCCTTACTAAAGTGGTTAGGCCTAACACTCTAAATAACCAAACCCATTAAACTTATCTCAAGGGAATATTTTGTATCTCCGTTAAGAGACTATGAATTCCATCTTGAGAATATATGTTCCATCAACACTAATGCAGTTGCCCAACATACTGAGGTTTTGATTGTATTTTTAGACCTCACTCCTGATATATCAAAGCAACCTACACTTCATAATCAAGTCTATTATTCTCTTAGGATTAAGAGTTCATGTAAATAAAAGTCGTGAGTTTATTATTCATTTGATATTCGTTAGGAGAATAATAAATCTTATAGCGGTCCAGTTCAATATGTCTCAACTCTTAAAACATATCAACATACCAACTAGAAATCTCCATTTCCATGATCAAGACAAATCATCTTAGTTGATATGTTATAGTCTTTGTAGATGAAATGCCTAATTTCATCACCGACTACGAACTAAAATTCTGAGTTTACAATGAACTTGTCATTTTTATCTTTCGTGATTAAATGACATAAATCACATACTATTCATCTCATGAACTATATGATAATATCCCAATATTCATGTTACTATTATTTTTAGATAATAATAAAACAACTTTATTAATCACGACATTAAGTTATTGTTAGGGTTTGTGCCCTAAAATCCAATTTATTGGCATGTCATAAATAATTAAATTGTTTAATTATATGAGACTATTTATAAATGAACTAATAGGACATTATCATATTCCATGAGATGTATTGTATGTGATTTATGTGAAAAGTCACAGAAGATGTAAATCGCAAGTTCCTTGTAAACTCAAAATGTAGTTCGTAGTCGGTGATGAAATTGGGCGTTTCATCTGCGAAGACTATAACACATCAACTAAGATGATTTGTCTTGATCATGGAAGTGGAGACTTCTAGTTGATGTGTTGATGTATCTTAAGAGTTAAGACATATTGAACTGGACCGCTGTGAGATGAATTATTTAATTAACAACTATCACCTGAATAATTAATCGCACGACTTCTAATTTCATAGAATCTCAATCCTGAGAGGGTAGTGAACCTGATCATAAAATGTAGGTTACTTTGATATATCAAGAGTGAGATATAATATTCACAGTCAAAACCTCAGTATGTTGGGTAACCACACGTAGTGTTGAAGGAACACATATTCTCAAGATGGAATCAGTAATCTCTTTTTATAGAGACACGAAATATCCCCTTGAGATAAGTTTAATGGGAAATGGTTATTCAGGGTGCCCACTTTAGTAAGGAGTAACTAAAGCTTATATTTATTGAAATTGGATTTCACTAAATGTGAATAACTAAAAGATTAAACCGGGTACTCAAAGATAAAATAGTTTTTTACAAAGTGACAGTTTATTATGACTTTGTTCATTATGGATATTTCATGGAGGGGTCAAATGATATTATTAGAGTCTTGGGATATAATTTATTAATAAGGCCTAGAGTGCAATTATATTTATATAGTGGTATTAAATATAATTAATGGTAGCTTTGGACTTGTCAAGAGTTAACAGAAAAGCCCAAGGCCCATTGGAGCTAGTGTCTTATTGGTCCCTTTTGGTCCCACTCCAAGCCACACACTAAAGTCCAATTGGAAAGGCTCAATAGGCCAGCCCAATTAGATAATTAGTTAGTTATAAAGGGAGAAACATATAAAATTTTTTATTAAGAAAAAAAAGAGACATCATTGTAAAATGGTGTGTATGTGTGAGTGAAGCCACTAAATTATTCTCCCTTGAAAACTGATTGAGAGACCTCACTTCTTGGGCGTAAAGTGGAATTGGAGTGAAAATTAAAAGTGTTCCCAAGTACTTCTAATCTTTTGTTTTGAATTTCACCGCACCAAGGTACGCTATCTTGTTCTTAAATTCTGAAATTTACATAGTGCATGTTATCAATCATGAATGAAATAGATCCATATTTGTTGCTTCCACTGTGTGTTTTGTATGAGATACAAAACCAGTTTTTCCAACAGTTATACATAATCATACAAAAGGATTTAAGGCCACACATCCTAACAATTCTTCTAAGATCCAAGTCAAATGCTCTTAAGCACATTGAAGCCTTGTGCACAAAATTGCAAAATGTGAAGAGTTTAAAGGTTGATCGAATTCGAAGTGATCATGGCAAAGAATTCGAAAACACATATATGGAGTCCTTTTGCACTAGATTAGGTATATCTCAAGAATTCTTTGCTTTTATTACTCCTCAGCGGAATGGTGTAGTAGAAAGGAAGAACAGAGTTATTCAGGAGATGGCTAGGGCCATGTTGTACAACAAGGGTGTGGCTAGAAACTAATGGAGAGAAGCTATCAACACTGCATGTCATATGGTTAACAGGGTATATTTTAGACCTAGTACCAAAAAGACTCCCTATGAGCTATGGAAGGGAAGGAAGCTGAATGTCAAGTATTTCAGAATCTTCGGAAGTACTTGCTTCATTCTCAAGGATAGAGAGAATGTGGGAAAATTTGACTCTCGAAGCGATGGAAGAATATTTTTGGGATACTCCTCCACAAGCAAGGCTTATCGAGTATACAACAAGAGAACCAAGAATGTGATGAAAACTATAAATGTTGTTATCGATGAAGCTTCGGAGTCCTATTCTGAGAATGGTAGTGGGGAAATCCACAAAGAAATTCTTCCTTCCAAGCCCAAGGACATTCAAGAACCTCTTGATCAAGAGCTTGCCTCTCCAAGTACTCCCAGTACTCCAAGTGTTGCAAAAGGTTCAGCAGACAGATCTGCCTCACCTGACTCTGAGTCTCACAAAGAGAAAGGACCTTTCTCCAGAATTCAGCGGAATCATCCTTCTGAAACTATTGTGGGAAATATGAATGAACTTACACTGAGGAAACACACAGTTGATAAATGTGTTGCTAACTTTGTGTCTTATTCTTGCTATTTGTCACAAGTTGAACCTACCAAGGTTGAGGAAGCACTTTAAGATGAAAGCTGGGTGGAGGCTATGCATGATGAACTACTTCAATTTCAAAGGAATGATGTCAGGACACTAGTGCCTAGAACAGAGGGTGAGCACATCATCGGCACAAAGTGAATTTTCCTCAATAAGATTGATGAGGAGGGCAATGTGATTTGCAATAAGGCTTGGCCTGTGGCTCAAGGATACTCACAAATGGAAGGAGTGGACTATGATGGAACATTTGCTCCAGTAGCCCGCATGGAGTCCATAAGGATTCTTCTAGCCCTAGCATGCCATTTGAAGTTCAAGCTTTACCAAATGGATGTCAAGACTACCTTCTTAAATGGGTTCCTTAAAGAAGGTGTCTATGTGGCTCAACCAAAAGGATTCATTGATCCCCATTTTTCGGATCATGTGTTGTACCTTAAAAAGGCACTCTATGGTTTGAAGCAAGCCTCCAGAGCTTGGTATGATCGCCTCATACAATACTTGGTGTCACATGGGTTCACAAGAGGAAAGACTGATCAAACTCTCTACATCAAAAGGGAAGACAACTAGTTGATAGTTGCTCAAGTCTATGTTGATGATATCATCTTTGGGTTAACAAAGGATGAACTTGCTCATGGTTTCTCTAAACTCATGCAGGTTGAGTTTGAGATGAGCATGATTGGAGAGCTAAATCACTTCCTTGGATTGCAGATCCATCAGCAAGAGACAGGTATATTCATATCTCAATCTAAATATGCCAGAAATCTTTTGAAAAAGTTTGGTTTGGAATCTGCTAGCTCTATTATAACCCCTATGAGTCCTAATTCCATCTCTTTATCCACTGCAGAGGCTGAATACATTGCTGCCCACAACTGTTGCACCCAATTTCTATGTATGGAAAAACTCCTCCATGACTATGGTATTTGTCAAGAACACCTCACTATTTATTGTGACAATACCAGTTCCATTAATATCTCTAAGAATCCGATTCAATATTCTCGAACCAAACACATAGAGATTCGACATCACTTCATTCGTGAGCTTGTGAAGATAGTACCCTTACTCTTGAGTTCATTCACACTAATGACCAGAAGACTGATCTGTTCACCAAACCTCTTGATAGCAAACGGTTTGAATTCCTTCATCAAAACATTGGTTTTATCTCCATGAAATGATCCTTTCTTCTCCTCCTTTTCTTCGTGCATTTACGTCTAGTTATTATGCATTGCTTTATTTCACATGTTTTTGTTTGGTTGTTTTTTAGTTTTGTTTTTATTTCTTTTCTTTCATAAAAAAAAAATCAAAAAATCAGAAAAATACAAAAACAGTGTGTGTTTGCGTACATTGGTACTTGTGTACCTTGAATAGCCAATGAAACAAAATTTTCTAAACTTTGTATCTTTTATGAAACTCAGTTTTTCAAAGCTATTTTTCATCCAATCCGTGAGTATGTGTTTGGGCTTTCTTTCTCACAACCCTAAACATATATAAGAATTATTTTAATGGCCGTATGAGGTTACACAGTCAAGAGCATAATTTCACAAGTGTGACTGGAAACCCAATTTGCCTTAGTTCTTGAAGAAGCTGCTATGTTTGTACACCATAGGGTTTTGAGACCGAGCAACTTCTTGATCTTCATCGTGTGATGAATAGAAGAACACTGAAGCCAACATCTTTCTCAAGTTGGTGATCAAGTCACATACTGGGATCCGCGCATCTTTTGGTTAGTCACGTATTGGGAGCCGTGCAATACAAGGAGAGATTGTCACTACAGAACAAGCCCAATTAGGTATTGGGGTAAGGGTTCAACTGTAGGTTGGTATAAGGTACTGGGATTCCTTTACTTGTAACCGCTTTTTTTTATAATAGTGGATTCTTGGGAATGGTGACCTTAAAATCACTGTGTCATTTAATTTTCGTTGCATAATTAGTTATTTGGTGATTTTTTTGTGCTACCACGCTTATTGCATGTAATTGAACCTAATTAATTCACTTGGCTAATTAATTGGTTAATTTATCACAAGGGGTCAATACATTTGTGGCCTATCAAGTGGTATCAGAGCGGGCGCACTCTAATTAGGTTTTTAATCTTTACTATGAGATCCATTGACTCCTGTTTGTCATGGATAAATGACAGTCACTTATTGTACCTCCTTTATTTGATGGAACTGACTATGCATACTAGAAAGTATGCATGAGAGCTTTCTTGTAGTCCTTAGATGAGAAGGTGTGGCAAGCTATAGAGATAGGCTGGACCAAGCCAAAGGAAGCGCCGACCAACCAGGATGATACAAAGATTAAGGTGGAAAACTTCAACAGCAGGGCATTGAATGCTTTATTCAGTGCGGTCATAAATGAGGAGTTCAAGAAGATCTTCTCTACTAAAACAGTGAAGGAGGCGTGGACTATTCTTCAGATAACCTATGAAGGAACCAAGGCTGTCAAGGATTCAAAGCTTCAGAGGCTCACTACTAGCTTTGAAGAAATCAAGATAGAGGAGGATGAGTCATTTGATGAGTTCTATGCCAGGCTCAAGGACAAAGTGTACTCAGCATTCAATCTTGGGGAAACCATTCCCGAACCCAAAATTGTGAGAAAAGTGCTCAGATCTCTGCCCGAGAGATTTCATGCCAGGATCACTGCCATTGAGGAATCAAAGGATATTGACAAGATTCCTTTGACAGAGCTTGTTGGAAATCTGCAGACCTATAAGTTGGGTTTTCTAGGCTTGGGAAGTCAAGCAAAAGCAAGAGCATAGGACTAAAGACCAAAAACAGTGACGCTGATGAGTCTTCCAATGATAAAGATTCTAAAATGAAGTCCTACATTACCCGGCAGTTCAAGAAGTTCATGAAGAAAGCCAATGCATAGGGCTTCGACAAGGACCGTAGGCAATCAAGTTCTTCACAGTCTAAGAGCCAAGACAAAGGGAAGAAGGATGCTAGGGATGGCGGTAAGTACACTGCTCCCTCAGGGCCTAAGTGTTTCGGGTGTCAAGGATTCGGTCACATGAAACAAGAGTGCCCCACTTATTTCAAATCTATTGGGAAAAGCAAGGCACTTGCTGCTACCTTGAGTGACACCAAACTTGAGGATGATTCCGAAAATAAAGATGACGGAATCCTAAATGCCTTCACCTCTATAGTCAATCCTGTTAGGATTAGTGCCCTTAAATCCTATTGTATGATGCTATGTATGATATTATGTATGACATTATGTATGACATGATGTATGACTTAATATTGTGATTGATAAAGTTATTTTATTATTATCTAAAATAATGGTAACATGAATATGGGACATTATCATATACTCCATGAGATGCATTGTATGTGATTTATGTGAAAAGTCACAGAAGATGTAAATCACAAGTTCTTTGTAAACTCAGAATTTATAGTTCGTAGTCGGTGATGAAATTGGGTATTTCATCTGCGAAGACTATAACGTGTCAACTACGATGATTTGTCTTGATCATGGAAGTGGAGACTTCTAGTTGATATGTTGATATGTTTTAAGAGTTAAAACATGTTGAACAGGACTCAATCAATCATAGTATTTTATGTTCACTCTATGCTGAGGGATATTGAATATGAGATTGGGTTGTCGTTGCATATTTTATTTTATGGTTTTATTAAGGTTCCATATTATATGCTTTTATGCTAAATTGATAATGTCCAATTTACTTATTATATTCATGTTTATCATTTTCAGATTTTATCATGGCATCATTTAGCCCACTTGTTTCTATTCTTAACCAAAACAAACTGACTGGATCTAACTATGTTGACTGGAAAAGAAATTTGGACATTGTTCTTACTGCTGAAGAGCACAAATATGTGCTTACTCAACCATGTCCTAACTTTCCTTCATTAGATGCTCCTCTTGAGGAAAAACAGCGATATGATCGTTGGTAGAAATCTAATGAGATGGCCAAGTGCTACATCCTAGCATCTATCTCAAATGTTCTACAGCATCAAATGCAGGATGTAGAACTTGCTTCGGACATAATGCATAGTCTGAAGGAGATGTTTGGTGAGCAAGGCCGTTCTGCAAGGCAAGAAACCATGAGGCAAATTTATAATACCAAAATGGCTGTAGGAAGTTCAGTGAGAGAGCATTGTCTTAGGATGATTGCTAATCTGAACACATTGGAAGTTTTAGGTGCCGACATTGATGGAGAATCCCAATGTTAATATATATATATATATATATATATATATATATATTAATGCTAGTTTAATGAAATTTATTCCTAATGAGATTAGGATTATATTTTTTCACGTGTCTAGCATTATTATCATTCTTGATCTTAAAAACATTTATTTTAAAATATCTAGTGGGAGAGAGATACAAGGGTTAGATCTCATGGCCTCCATTGTTGGCTCATAGTAGTGTGAAATAGATACTTTGTCTTTGCCTCGAGCTTAGCATTCCATGCAGAGAGTATTTATTTCATGGTCCTACAAGATTGAATTTCTTGGTTTATAGTGGTTTGATAAACACCTTGTCTTAGCTTCGAGCTTTGCATTCCATGCGGAGGGTGTTTTATCATGGTACTACAAAATAAGCCTGTTAAAAGGATGAAATGTGGTTACACATAATTCTAGATAATGGTATACACTAGACTAAGTATTATAGTATCCTCTATGCTAAGTTCTTACTATTATTACTTAGAGGCTAAATATAAAACGGTATATTATTAGTATTTGATAAGAGTTATCATGATAGTGCTAATAATGAGAATAGTTCTCAATCAATCATAGTATTTTATGTTCACTCTATGCTGAGGGATATTGAATATGAGATTCGGTTGTTGTTGCATATTTTATTTTATGGTTTTATTAAGGTTCCATATTATATGCTTTTATGCTAAATTGATAATGTCCAATTTACTTATTATATTCATGTTTATTATTTTCAGATTTTATCATGGCATCATTTAGCCCACTTGTTTCTATTCTTAACCAAAATAAACTGACTGGATCCAACTATGTTGACTGGAAAAGAAATTTGGACATTGTTCTTACTGCTGAAGAGCACAAATATGTGCTTACTCAACCATGTCCTAACTTTCCTTCATTAGATGCTCCTCTTAAGGAAAAACAGCGATATGATCGTTGGCAGAAATCTAATGAGATGGCCAAGTGCTACATCCTAGCATCTATCTCAAATGTTCTACAGCATCAAATGCCGGATGTAGAACTTGCTTCGGACATAATGCATAGTCTGAAGGAGATGTTTGGTGAGCAAGGCCGTTCTGCAAGGCAAGAAACCATGAGGCAAATTTATAATACCAAAATGGCTGTAGGAAGTTCAGTGAGAGAGCATTGTCTTAGGATGATTGCTAATCTGAACACATTGGAAGTTTTAGGTGTCGACATTGATGGAGAATCCCAAGTGAATATGATACTCCAGTCACTACCAGAATCATTCAAGGAATTCAGACTCAATTATAATATGAACAAAAAGATTTATTCTTTGTCTGAATTGATGAATGAGTTAGTGGCGGCGGAAGGCATCCTTGGTACTTCTAGTGTTGAAGCCAATGTGGGTGAAGCTTCTACTTCTCAACCTAAGTCGAAAGGCAAGGGTAAGAAGAAGAAGAAGAAGGACTTGACTAAGAAAGATGGTAAACAAATTGCCTTAGGGGTTGCCAACAAAGGAAAGAAAACCAAAGGAAAGTGTTTCCATTGTGGTGAGAAAGGACATTGGAAGAGGAATTGTCCAACATTTAAGGCTGCCAAGAATAAAGGTATGAAAAGTTCATTTCTACTTGAAATATGTTTGGTACAGAATCCAACAGATTCCTGGTGTGTGGATTCAGGTTGTACTAATCATATCTGCAATTCTTTGCAGGGGTTCCAGGAGACCAGAAAGTTGAATGAGGGAGAACTATTTCTTACTTTGGCTGATGGGAGCAAGATTCCGGTTGAAGCTGTTGGAGTGTTTAATTTGTGTTTTAAGTCTAGAGTTTTAATATTGGAAGATTGTTTGTATGTACCTAATGTTCGTAGGAATTTAATTTCTGCAACTTACTTAGGTAAACATGGATATTGTGTTATCCTGAAAGACAATGTTGTAATAAAGAAGGATAAAGTGTTTATCTGTTCTGGCAATATTGTTGATGGTCTTTATATTTTAACTCCTAATAAGCATGAATTATACAATTCTGAATTAGATAGTAACTCTCATGTGAAATCATTAAAGAGAAAGTTTCCTTCTACTAGTGATGCATATCTATGGCACTTGCGTTTAGGTCATATTAATTTAAGTAGGATTCAAAGACTAATCAAAGATGGACTTTTACAGCCCATGGACTTTGATGGTTTTCCAGTTTGCGAATCTTGTTTAGAGGGTAAGATGACCAAACGACCTTTTAATGCAAAGGGTAGAAGAGCCCAAGATTTGCTAGAACTAGTACATTCAGATGTATGTGGTCCTATGTCAATCCAAGCAAGAGGTGGCTATGAGTATTTCATTACTTTCACTGATGATTACTCTAGATTTGGTTATGTGTACCTAATGAAACGGAAGTCCGAAGCCTTTGAAAAGTTCAAAGAGTTTAGGGCTGAAGTTGAGAATCAATTGGGTAAACACATAAAGGCCATTCGATCTGATCGAGGTGGCGAATACCTTCTTGGTGATTTCAAGGATTACTTGACTAAAAATGGGATTATATCCCAGTTGACTGCACCTGGAACTCCACAACAAAATGGTGTAGCAAAAAGAAGGAATAGGACTCTTTTAGATATGGTTAGATCCATGTTGAGTTATTCGACTCTACCAATTTCTTTTTGGGGATATGCCTTAAATACTGCAATGTATCTTCTGAATTTAGTACCTTCGAAGTCTATTCCTAAAACACTTGTAGAGTTGTGGCATGGGCGTAAGCCTAGTATGAGACATCTCCACATTTAGAGTTGTCCAGCACATGTGTTGAAAGGAAAGTCTGACAAGTTACAGTCTAAAACAGAAGTGGTATTTTTGTAGGGTATCCAAAAGGAACAACTGGAGGTTTATTCTATAGTCATAAGGATAATAAAGTGTTTGTTAGCACAAATGCCAAATTCTTGGAAAATGACTATATGAATAATTTTACTCCTAGAAGTAGAGTTGTCTTGGCTGAAATGAATGAACATGTAGTTGAACAACCAATGGATGAAACTAGGGATGATGTGACTGTATTAGATACACCACAAGATACTACTCATGAGATGTCTAGTACACAGGTGCCTCGTCGTAGTGGGAGAATTATTCGGCCTCCTATAAGATTCATAGGTTTAGGAGAAACTTATGAGGCTATCTCAGAAGAGGCTGAATCGGATCCTTACACTTATGATGAAGCAATGAATGATATAGATGCACATCATTGGGTCCAAGCTATGAAATCTGAATTGGATTCTATGGATTCCAATCATGTATGGGATCTTGTAAAGGCGCCTAACGGCATTAAACCTGTTGGTTGCAAATGGGTTTACAAGAGAAAGAGAGGGATAGATGGAAAGGTTGAAACCTTTAAAGCAAGACTAGTGGCGAAAGGGTATACACAAAAAGAAGGTATTGATTATGATGAAACTTTTTCGCCAGTAGCCATGCTTAAATCTATCAGAATTCTCTTATCCATTGCTGCTCATTATGATTATGAAATTTGGCAAATGGATGTCAAGACTGCATTTCTTAATGGCAATCTTGAAGAAGAAATATACATGTTGCAACCGAAAGGTTTCATAGCAAAGAACCAAGAGCATATGGTATGCAAGTTGAATAGGTCCATTTATGGACTTAAACAAGCATCTAGGTCATGGAACATCAGATTTGATCAAGCAATCAAATCATTTGGTTTTGAACAAAATCTTGATGAACCATGTGTGTACAAAAGACATCGAGACAAAGTAGTAATGTTCCTAGTGCTTTATGTTGATGATATTCTACTCATTGGGAATGATGTAGGGGTAATGTCATCGGTTAAAGTTTGGTTGTCAAGCCAATTTGATATGAAGGACTTGGGTGAGGCTAACTTTATTCTAGGGATCAAGCTTTGGCGAGATCGCAAGAATAAGATGTTAGGCTTATCACAAGCTGGATATATAGATAAGGTTTTAGAACGGTTTAGCATGCAAAACTCCAAGAAATGATTGCTTCCTTTTAGACACGGAGTTCCTCTGTCTGATGACCAAAGACCTAAGACTCAAGAGGAAGAAAATATGATGAGACAAGTTCCTTATGCTTCTGCAGTGGGAAGTCTCATGCATGCCATGCTTTGTACTAGACCAGATATTTGTTATTCAGTTGGCATGGTCAGCCGATATCAATCAAATCCAGGACCAAAGCATTGGCAAGCTGTAAAGCATATTCTCAAGTATCTTAGGAGAACAAGAGATTATATGCTTGTTTACCATAGTGAGGATTTGATTCCCATTGGCTATACAGATTCTGACTTTCAGTCAGATCTAAATTTCAAAAAATCCACTTCAGGATATGTTTTCACCTTGGGAGGTGGAGCCATAAGTTGGAGGAGTGTTAAGCAATCTTGTATTGCGGACTCCACCATGGAAGCCGAGTACGTTGCTGCTTGTGAAGCAGCAAAGGAGGCTGTTTGGTTCAAGAAATTCCTTTCTGATCTTGGTGTTGTAAGAATGGAGCAACTTCCCATCACATTGTTTTGCGACAATAGTGGAGCGGTTGCACAATCCAAAGATCCAAGGAATCACAAGAAAGGACAGCACATTGAGAGGAAGTACCACATCATTCGAGACATTGTTGCTCGTGGAGATGTTGTGGTAGCAAAGATTGAAAGTGCAACTAATCTAGCAGATCCTTTTACCAAAGCCTTACCTCAAAGGACTTTCGAGTCACATTTGGAGCGAATGGGAGTTAGATTAGTGCACAATAGTCTTTAGGGCAAATGGGAGATTGTTAGGATTAGTGCCTTTAAATCCTATTGTATGATGCTATGTATGATATTATGTATGACACTATGTATGACATGATGTATGACTTAATATTGTAATTGATAAAGTTATTTTATTATTATCTAAAATAATGGTAACATGAATATGGGACATTATCATATAGTCCATGAGATGCATTGTATGTGATTTATGTGAAAAGTCACAGAAGATGTAAATCACAAGTTCTTTGTAAACTCAGAATTTATAGTTCGTAGTTGGTGATGAAATTGGGCATTTCATCTGCGAAGACTATAACGTGTCAACTAAGATGATTTGTCTTGATCATGGAAGTGGAGACTTCTAGTTGATATGTTGATATGTTTTAAGAGTTAAGACATATTGAATAGGACCGCTGTGAGATTTATTATTCTCCTAATGACTGTCAAATGAATAATAAATCTCACGACTTCTATTTGCATGAACTCTTAATCCTGAGAGAATAATGGACCTGATCATGAAGTGTAGGTTACTTTGATATATCAGGAGTGAGATCTAAAGTGACGGTCAAAACCTCAGTATATTGGGCAGCCACATTTAGTGTTGATGGAACATATATTCTCAAGATGGAATTCATAGTCTCTTAATGGAGATATAAAATATTCCCTTGAGATAAGTTTAATGGTTTCAGTTATTCAGAGAGTTAGACCTAACCACTTTAGTAAGAAATTACTAAAGTATATATTTATGAAATTGGATTTCATAAATATATAATGAATAACTTTAAAGAATTAAACCGGGTACTCAAGGATAAGATGTAGTAATTTACAAAGTGGCAGTCTACATTTATGACTTTGTGTTACTACGAATATTTTATGAAGGGGTTACGTGTATAATAAAGTCTTGGGATATAATTTATTAATAAGGCCTAGAGTGCAATTATATTTATATAGTGGTATTAAATATAATTAATGGTAACTTTGGACTTGTCAAGAGTTGACGGAAAAGCCCAAGGCCCATTGGAGCTAGTGTCTTATTGGTCCCTTTTGGTCCCACTCCAAGCCACACACTAAAGCCCAATTGGAAAGGCCCAATAGGCCAGCCCAATTAGATAATCAGTTAGTTATAAAGGGAGAAACATATAGAATTTTTATTAGAAGAGATTAGAAAAGAAAAAGAAACGGTGTGTGAGAGAGTGTGAGACACACTTTCATTCTCCCTTGAAAACTGATTGAGAGACCACACATCTTGGGCGTAAAGTGGAATTGGAGTGAAGATTAAAAGAGTTCCCAAGTGCTTCTAATCTTTGTTTTGAATTTCTCCACACCAAGGTACGCCATCTTGTTCTTAAATTCTGAAATTTACATAGTGCATGTTATCAATCATGAATGAAATAGATCCTAGTTCGTTGCTTTCGCTGTGGGTTTTGCATGAGATGCAAAACCAGAATTTTTCCTTCACTACTATGAATCGATAATGGAGGCCGTGAGATCCAACCCTTGTATCTCTCTCCCACTAGAAATTTTTAAAAAAGTGGATTGTTCTAAAAACATTGTGATCCAATCACAATTTAAACCCTACACATCAAATGTGTTTAATTGTTTAAATTCGATGTTATGTTACTAAGTCACATCACTATAGCATAACAAACTTTTGCTCAATCACAAAGAAGTTTGACCTTGTAATCTGTGAAGTAAATACACTCTGCATGGAATGCAAGAATCGAAATCAAGACAAGGTTTCTATTCACATTACAATAAACTTGACAAAAGGGTTATTTAAGCACTCCCACTCGTTATTTAGGTTTTTCTTAAATAATTGTGATCCCATCACAACTAATAACCTTGCACTTGTTCAAGACTCGAATCTCATTAGAATCACTAACTAAAATGGAAGTCCTATACGATTTAGGATTCCTTAAACACTAATGAATCAAAAATTAGTTATATAGAACTCTATCCTTAATTTCCTAAAGATAAGTTCTAATCTCATTAGAAACTATATATCTTTTAATTAAGCTTTAATCTCATTAAAACTTCTAATTAAAATAAATTATGGACTTTCAAACATACAACAATTCCAATCTCATTAGAATGTTTGTTAAAAGACAAGTCCTAAACTATTTAGGACTAAGAGTTCTACTTAACTAATATCTTTGATTTCATTAGGTCTTTTAGTTAGAACCATGTGTAATCTCATCACACACATCTTTGTTCTTTATAAATGTAAAAAACACTTAGAAAAAATTATGAATACCTAATTCTCGATCGATCAAGAATGTACCTCGATCGATTGAGAAAAGTTCAAGCTACTCGATTGAGCCTCGATAGGTGCTTAATCGATCGAGAAAAATTCAACGAAGCTCGATCAATGCTCGACAGATCCTCAATCGATCGAGAAAAATTCCACGAAGCTTGATCGATGCTCGACAGATCCTCGATCAATCAAGAAACTTTCTGCCAGCTAGATTGATGCTCGACAGATGCTCGATCGATCGAGCATCGCGAATTTCGAATTTCCCATAATTTTCTAAGACAGTTTTAATACGTTTTCATGAACAAAACAACCATCATATGAACATAATGGACACAGATTAATATCTAAACTGAATATCATTGATGTTCTAGCCTTAAAATCAATTTAACATACTTAAACTCAAAATTAAACAACATCATAACATCAAAATCAATTTTCATCAAATCATAGTTTCAACAACCATGCAGAAAATTAAATTTCTCCCAACATGAAACTATTGTCACTAATTCCAAAACTCACAAAACATGTTATACAATTCGAAATTGAAGACCGCTCTAATACCATTTGTTGGAAAAATGCATGGAAAATACGTATTTGTATCTCATGCAAACATACGCAGGGGAAAAATAAACGGATCTACTTCATTCGTAGTTGATAACACGTACTATGCAAGTTTCAGAATTAGAGAACAAGAAAGCGTACCTTGAAGCGGTGAAATTCAAAACCGAAGATCAGAAGCACTTAGGAACACTTTTAATCTTCACTCCAATTCCACTTAATGCCCAAGATGTGTGGTCTTTCAATCAGTTTTCATCAAAGAGAAAATAGGAGAGTGTCCAACACTCACATACAAACCATTTCATTCCTTGTATGAAAACACTTATGAAAAAGTCTCATGAAAACCTTAATGAAATTTTATATGTTTCTCTTCTTATATATAACTGATTATCTAATTGGGCTAGCCTTTTGAGTCATTCCAATTGGGCTCTTGTGTGTGGCTTGGAGTGGGACCAAAAGGGACCAATAAGACACTAGCTCCAATGGGCCTTGGGCTTTTCTGTCAACTCTTGACAAGTCCAAAGTTACCATTAACTATATTTAATAAAACTATATAAATATAGTTGCACTCTAGGCCTTATCTATAAATTATATCCCAAGACTTTATTATACATGCAACCCCTTCATAAAATATTCGTAGTAATACAAAGTCATGAATGTGGACTGCCACTTTGTAATCTTATCCTTGAGTACCCGGTTTAATCCTTTATGTTATTCATTATATATTTATGAAATCCAATTTCATAAATATCTCAAGGGAATATTTTGTATCTCCGTTAAGAGACTATGAATTCCATCTTGAGAATATATATTCCATCATCACTAAATGTGGCTGCCCAACATACTGATGTTTTGACCGTAACTAATAGATCTCACTCCTGATATATTAAAGCAACCTACATCTCATGATCAGGTCCATTATTCTCTCAAGATTAAGAGTTCATATAAATAGAAGTCATGAGATTTATTATTCATTTGACAGTCATTAGGAGAATAATAAATCTCACAGCGGTCCAATTCAATATGTTTTAACTCTTAAAACATATCAGCATACCAACTAGAAATCTCCATGATCAAGAGAAATCAACTTAGTTGATATGTTATAGTCTTTGGAGATGAAACACCCAATTTCATCACCGACTACGAACTACATTTTTGAGTTTACAAGGAACTTGTGATTTACATCTTCTCTGACTAAATCACATAAATCACATACAACGCATCTCATGGACTAAGATAATGTCCCATTAGTTCATTTATAAATAGTCTCATATAATTAAACAATTTAATTATTAATGACATGCCAATAAATTGGATTTTAGGGCATATTCCCCAACAATATCCACTTGGGATTCTCCGTCAATATTGGCACCTAAAACCTTCAATGTATTCAGATCAAAGATCATTGTAAGACAATGCTCCCTAACTGAAGTACCTTCAGCCATTTTGGTATTATAAATTTGTCCCATGGTTTCTTGCCTTGCTGAACGGCCTTGCTCACCAAACATCTCCTTCAGACTATCCATTATGTCTGAAGCTAGTTCTACATCCTGCATTTGATGCCGTAGAACATTTGAGATAGATGCTAGGATATAGCACTTGGCTATTTCATTAGATTTTTGCCAACGATCATATCGTTGTTTTTCCTCAGAATGAGCATCTAATGAAGGAAAGCTAAGACATGGTTGAGTAAGTACATATTTGAGCTCTTCAGCAGTTAAAACAATATCCAAATTTCTTTTCCAGTCAACATAATTGGATCTAGTCAGTTTGTTTTGATTAAGAATAGAAACAAGTGGGTTAAATGATGCCATGTTTAAATCTGAAAACAATAAACATGAATATGATAAGTAAATTGGACATTATCAATTTAGCATATAAACATATAATATGGAACCTTAATAAAACCATAATATAATATATGCAACGACAACCCAATCCCATGTTTATAATTCCTTGGTAGCAAGTTTATTATAAACACTTTGATTGATTGAGAACTATTCCCATTATTAGTGCTATTATGATAACTCTTATCAAACACTAATAATATGCCGGATTACCTTTGGCCTCTAAGTAATAATGACATAGCTCCTTTGGGAGGTTAACATTACACTTAGTCTAGTGTACAGCATTATCTAGAATCATGTGTAGCCATATTTCATCTCTCTTTATAATGTTTAAACTTGTAGTACCACGGAACAAAACACCCTCCTTTGGGATCGCGAGGCATATACGCCAAGACGAAGTGCTTGTCCACACTACTTTAAATGGGTAAGTTCAATCTCACTATGAAATAAGCACCCTTCTTTGGGATCGCGAGGCATATACGCCAAGACGAGGTGCTTATCCCACACTACTATGAATCGATAATAGAGGCCGTGAGATCCAACCCTTGTATCTCTCTCCCACTAGATGTTTTAAAATAAAGGTTTTTAATTTAAAATATGCATAAACAAATTACACATAGCATTGTTTTTTAATATATATAAAAAACACTTAGAAAAATTTTGATCCCTTAGTCCTCGATAGATCTTCGACAGATTCTTGATCGATTGAGAAAAGTTCTGGATGCTCGATTGATCCTCAATAGATGCTCGATCGATCGAGAAACAATTTCGCGAAGCTCGATTGATGCTCGACAGATCCTCGATCGATCGAGAAATCTTCTGTCAGCTCGATCGATGCTCGACAGATGCTTGATCAATCGAGCTTCGAGAATTTTGAATTTTCCAGAATTTTTTCTAAGATAGTTTTTAATGTATAAAACAACCATCATATGAACAAAATGGACAAAGATTTATATCAAAACTAAATTTCATTGATGCTATAGCCTTAAAGTTCAGTTTAACATACTTAAACTCAAAATTAAACAACATCATAACATCAATATCAGTTTTATCAAACAATAATTTCAACAACCATGCAGAAAACTAATTTCTAACAACATGAAACTATTGTCTATAATTCCAAAACTCTAAACATGTTAAACAGATATGAAAATGAAGACCTCTTTGATACCATTTGATGGAAATATACATGTTTGAATCACATACAAAACATATGCAGCAGAAAAAAATAACGGATCTACTTCATTCATAAAAGTTAACATATACTATATAAGTTTCAGAATTTGAGAACAATCATAAAAGTTAACATATACTATATAAGTTTCAGAATTTGAGAACAAGAGAGTGTACCTTGGAGCAGTGAATTTCAAAACCGAAGATCAAAAGTACTTGGGAACACTTTCAATCTTCACTCCAATTCCACTAACGCCTAAGATGTTGTTGGGATTTATGCCCTAAAATCCAATTTATTGGCATGTCATAAATAATTAAATTATTTAATTATATGAAACTATCTATAAATGAACTAATGGGACATTATCATAATCCATGAGATGCATTGTATGTGGTTTATGTGATTTAGTCACAGAAGATGTAAATCACAAGTTCCTTGTAAACTCAAAATGTAGTTCGTAGTCGGTGATGAAATTGGGCGTTTCATTTGCGAAGACTATAACATATCAACTAAGATCATTTCTCTTGATCATGGAAGTAGAGACTTCTAGCTGGTATGTTGATATGTTTTAAGAGTTAAGACATATTGAACTGGACCGCTATGAGATTTATTATTCTCCTAACAACTGTTAAATGAATAATAAATCTCACAACTTCTATTTACATCAACTCTAAATCTTGAGAGAATAATGGATCTAATCATAAGGTGTAGGTTGCTTTGATATATGGGGAGTGAGATCTATTAGTTACGGTCAAAACCTCAGTATGTTGGGCAGCCCCATTTAGTGTTGATGGAACATATATGCTCAAGATGGAATTTATAAACTCTTAACGGAGATATAAAATATTCTCTTGAGATAAGTTTAATGGGTTTGGTTATTCAGAGTGTTGGGCCCAACCACTTTAGTAAGGAGTTACTAAAGTATATATTTATGAAATTAGATTTCATAAATATATGACAATAACATAAAGGATTAAACTAGGTACTCAAGGATTAAGATGTAGTAATCTTCAAAGTGGAAGTCTATATTTATGACTTTGTATTACTACGAATATTTTAATGAAGAGGTTGAATGTATAATAAAGTCTTGGGATATAATTTATAGATAAGGCCTAGAGTGCAACTATATTTATATAGTGGTGTTATATATAGTTAATGATAATTTTGGACTTGTCAAGAGTTGACAAAAAAGCCCAAGGCCCATTGGAGCTAGTGTCTTATTGGTCCCTTTTGGTCCCACTCCATGCCGCATACTAGAGCCCAATTGGATTGGCTCAAAAGGCTAGCCCAATTAAATAATCAGTTATATATAAGGAGAGAAACATACAGAATTATAGAGGTCTTTTTCATAAGTGTTTTCATTAAGATCAGACTTAGAATGAAATGGTTTGTGTGTGAGTGTTGGAAACTCTCTAATTCTCTCCTTGGAAATTGATTGAGAGACCACACATCTTGGGCATTAAGTGGAATTGGAGTGAAGATTAAAAGTGCTCCCAAGTGCTTTTGATCTTCGGTTTTGAATTTCACCACTTCAAGGTACGCTTTCTTGTTCTCTAATTCTAAAACTTACATAATGCATGTTATCGATTGTGTATGAAGTAGATCCGTTAAATTTCCGTTGCGTATTTTTTGTATGTGATACAAACACGTGATTTTCCAACAATTGGTATCAGAGCTATCTTCATTTTCAAATTTGTATAACATGTTTTGTGAGTTTTAGAATTCAAGAAAACTATTTTCATAGTTGTGAAGATTATACAGTCATTTTTCTGCATATGTTAGTTTTGAAACTATTGTTTGATTAAAACTGATTTTGATGTTATGATGTTGTTTAAGTTTGATTTTAACCATGTAAAATTGAATTTTAACACTTTAACATCAATGAAATTAAAGTTTTAATCTTAATCTCATCATTTTTGATCATTAAGAATGTGTTTTGTTCTTTGGAAACGTCAAAAACGGTTAAAAGAAAAACAGCTGCTTCTGGGCATTTTCGTGACTAAGGAGTTGCGAGATGAGTCACGAGTGAGTCGTGAGAGCTTCTGGATGAACTCGCGACTGGGATCTCACGACTGGTCGAGTCACCAAAATGAGTAGCCAAAACTCGCGACTGGGTGAGTCGCCAAAATGAGTAGCCAAAAATTCTGACTCCTATTTTTTACATGTATAAAGAGTAGGGCTATGTGTGATTCGATTACACATGTTTCTAACTAAAAGACCTAATGAGATCAAAGATATTAGTTAAATGGAACTCTTAGTCCTAAATAGTTTGGGACTTGTCTTTTAAGAAACATTCTAATGAGATTAGAATTGTGGTATGATTGAAAGCCCTTAATTTATTTTAACAGGAGGTTTTTAATGAGAGTAAAATTCCAATTAAAATTATATAGTTTTCAATGAGATTAGAATATTTTATCTAGTAAATTAAGGATAGAGTTCTATATAACTAATTTTTTATTCATTAGTGTTTAAGGAATCCTAAATAGTTTAGGACTTTCATTTTTAGTTGGTGATTCTAATGAGATTAGAGTCTTTAATAAGTGCAAGGTTATTAGTTGTGATGGGATCACAATTATTTAAGAAAAACCCAAATAACGAGTGGGAGTGTTGATATAACCTTTTTGTTAAGTTTATTGTAATGTGAATAGATACCTTGTCTTAACTTCGAGTCTTGCATTCCATGCAGAGGCTAAAGGAAAAGCGGCAAATTATTTTTGTTTGGTAAGAGTTACCATGATAGTATTAATAATGAGAATAATTCTCACCTGATCATAGTGATTGGTATGACCTCACTTCCGAGGAATATTAATTGCGGGATTAGGTTGTCGTTGCACCTAATATAATATGTTTTATGGGTTCCATATTATATGGTTATGGATGCAAAATATAATGTCCCTGTAATTATGTTCATAGTCTCAAAATAAAGTTGTCATAAATTTTGTTCTCAAACTACTATTTCAATTGAATCACATTAACTAAGAAATAATTTTGGACATGGTGCTTAAAGGAGCTGAAGTACATAAATTTTGTTTTGATTAAGCATAGTCATAATTTCCTTTGCATGATGCATTGATGGAAGATAGCTTATGATATGATCATAGTTTCCATTGAAATACTGAAATGTAACATTGGCTTCTATCTCAATTGTACTACAGCATGAGATGCAAGAGTTAGTACTAGACTTAGACTTTATATTAAGTCTAAATGAGATTTTTGGTATGAATCATATTGAGTGCTAAGAAAAGCTTAAGGAGTTCTAATTCTATATCATTTTATGAAAATATTTTAATTTTAAATGAATTGGAATTCTTGGATGTAGAGATTAAATGTTAATCTCATATGGATATGATCCACAAGTCCTTGTTAAAATCATTTGATCAATTCAGATTGTTTTGAATATAAATTTCTTTTATATTATCTGAATTGATGAGTGAGTTCTACGCAATGGAAAACATCCTAAAAGCTAAAGCTAGGATCAATATGATTTAATTCAAATTCTTAGCCTAGACCGAAAGGAAAAGGTGGTAAGAAGAGGAATTAAAATACCAAACAGTTGGGCAAGCTAGTTGCCCTAGTAGTTGCCAAAAGGGAATTAGACTCAAAAGTATGACCAAAAGAAAGTGTTTCTGTTTTGGTAATGCTAAGCGTTGTCCATGATTATTTTCTAGATGGAGATTTACATGTTTTACTTTTTTAAAGAGAAAGTTTCCATCCTTTAGTATTGTATGTTTTGGCACTTATCTAGATCTTATTAATCTAAATGGTATTCAAGATTGGTGAATGATGGGCTTTTAGAATGATTGTTTTGTAAAATTCCCAATCTATGAATTCTATTTAGAGGATAATATGATCTAGAGCTCCTTTATTGTAAAAGGAATATAGTTTCAATGACTTCTTTAAGTCAGTGCATACATGAAGGAGGAATAAGACTCTTTTAGAAATAGTAAAGTACATGATTAGTATTTTCGTTTGCTTATTTCTTTTGGAGATATACTCTATGTTTTACTATACATTTTCTAAAACTGATTTCAAAAGTTTGTTCCTATGACATCTGTCTAATTGTGGATTGGGTGAAAATCTAGTTTATGATACTTCCACTTTTGGAGATGTCCAGCACTTGTGTTAGAAAGGAAGTCTAACAAATTGAAATCAAAAGGTAGAAAAATGTGTGTTTATGATGGGTATTCGAAAGGAATTGCAGAAGATTGTTTTGGTAGTCATAAAGAAGACAAGATGTTTGTAAAGTACAAATACAAAGTTCTTGATGATGACAATGTGAATAATCTTAAAGCTAAACATAGATTGTTCTAGAAGACAAATGTTAGAATTTGTTGTAAGAAAACTATAAAATACATTTAGAAATGAAATGGTTGTATTAAATACACCACAAGGCATTATTCTAGATATATAGCTAATACATTGATACAACATCGTAGTGGAAGGATTATCAATTATTAAATAAATTCATATTTTTGGAATAAACTTGATCCTCGGTCATACGTAGAGGTTTGTGTGTGAATGTTGGACACTTTTTTATTCTCTCATTGGAAACTGATTGAGAGACCACACATCTTGGGCATTAAGTGGAATTGGAGTGAAGATTAAAAGTGTTCCCAAGTGCTCCTGATCTTCGGTTTTGAATTTCACCGCTCCAAGGTACGCTTTCTTGTTTTCTAATTCTAAAACTTACATAGTGCATGTTATCAATTGTATATGAAGTAGATCCGTTAAATTTTCACTGCGTATGTTTTATATGCGATACAAACACGTGATTTTCCAACAGATGTGTGGTCTCTCAATCAGTTCTAAAGGGAGAACGTCAAAAAGTGTCTAACACTTCTTACACCACTTCGCAATAGTGTTCTTACAAATCTCTTACAAAAAAATCATTTTGTTTCTCCCTTTGTATCTAACTAATTATCTAATTGGGCTGGCCTTTTGGGCCTTTCCAATTGTGCTTAAGTGTGTGGCTTGGAGTGGGATCAAAAGGGACCAATAAGACACTAGCTCCAATGGGCCTTGGGTTTTTCAGTCAACTCTTGACAAGTCCAAAGTTACCATTAACTATATTTAATACCACTATATAAATATAGTTGCACTCTAGGTCTTATTTATAAATTATATCCCAACACTTTATTGTACAAACAACCCCTTCATAAAATATTCGCAGTAATACAAAGTCATAAATGTAGACTGCCACTTTGTAAATTACTACACTTATCCTTGAGTACTCGGTTTAATCCTTTAAGTTATTCATCATATATTTATGAAATCCAATTCCATAAATATATACTTTAGTAATTACCTACTAAAGTGGTTAGGCTTAACTCTCTGAATAACAAACTCATTAAACTTATCTCAAGGGAATATTTTGTATCTCCGTTAAGAAACTATGAATTCCATCTTGAGAATATATGTTCCATCAACACTAAATATGATTGCCCAACATACTGAGGTTTTGACCGTAACTTTAGATCTCACTCCTGATATATCAAAACAACCTACACTTCATGATCAAGTCCATTATTCTCTCAGGATTAAGAGTTCATGCAAATATAAGTCGTGAGTTTATTATTCATTTGACAGTCGTTAGGAGAATAATAATTCTCACAGCGGTCCAGTTCAATATGTTTTAACTCTTAAAACATATCAACATACCAACTAGAAATCTCCATTTCCATGATCAAGACAAATCATCTTAGTTGATATGTTATAGTCTTTGCTGATGAAATATCCAATTTCATCACCAACTACGAACTACATTTTGAGTTTACAAGGAACTTGTGATTTACATCTCCTGTGACTAAATCACATAAATCACATACAATGCATCTCATGGACTATATAATAATGTCCCAATATTCATGTTACCATTAATTTAGATAAAATAAAAACAACTGTATTAATCACAACATTAAGTCATATATAATGTCATACATAATAACATGCATAGCATCATACAATAGGATTTAAGGGCACACATCCTAACACTTAATCTTCAAGAAACAAGGTTTCAAGTTCAAGTGTTAAAGCCATGCAAGTCTATCCAAGAAACAAGTGGAGAAGTGCTGATTCATTAAAGCTCAATAGCTCTCAACAGCTCTCAATAGCTCTCGATAGATCTTGAAAACTAGCTCGACAGCTAGTATCTATCGAGGTTTAAAAAGCAGTTTCAACCCAAGGCTTAGCAACTGCTTGATAGATAGGGTATCTGTCGAGATTTATGAAATTAGAATTTTCAGATCTAATTTTCGACCCATTTTAACATGTATGTGTAGGGTTTCTTTTCTTACAACCCTAGACAAATATAAGGCTTATTTTAAAGGTCATCACATTAGAGAGTACAAGAAGAACACATGAAAAAGGTGACCGGTGCCTTATTCTCTCTATAAAAGCTACTGCGTCTTTGCACCTTAAGGTTTTGTAACCAAGCGCTTCTTGATCTTCATTGTTGATGAAGTGAAGAACTTTGCGGCCAACATTCTTCTTCCTCAAGTTGGTGAGTGAGTCACGTACTGAGATTCTTGTAAAGGAGTAAGTCGCGTACTTGGATCCACGCATATCGATTGGTTAGTCACGTACTAGGAGCCGTGTATTGAAAAGGAGAGATTGTCACTACAGAACAAAACCAATTGTGTATTGGGGTAAGGGTTCAACTGTAGGTTGGTATAAGGTACTGGGATTCCTTTACTTGTAACCGCTTATTTTGATAATAGTGGATTCTTAAGAGTGGTGACCTTAAAATCACCCGGTGAGGTTTTTGCCTCGGAGGTTTTCCCCATTTGTAAAACAAATCATTGTGTCAAATTTAATTTCCGCTGCATTATACTTTATTTGGTGATTTGTTTGTGCTACCACGCTAATTGCATGTAATTGAACCTAATTAATTCACTTGGCTAATTAATTGGTTAATTCATCATAAAGGGGTCAATACATTATTGGCCTATCAAGGTTCGCATAAATTGTTGGCAACGGTTTTTGCAATAAGAAAGAAAAATATCGCCACCAAAATATTGGGAAAGGGGCACCTAGACTATTAAAAAATCAACTTTGGTTAAAAGTTAATGGTGGTGGTCAACAGTCAAAGTGAACAAGAGAAGTGGTCATGATCAAGAATTAAGTCAACAAATGACTTGGTATGCTAACGAGACAATGAGGTGGCATCGATGTGGAGTGGGTCGACGTGGCAGAGCAATAGCCTGACGTGGCAGGTTGACGTTAGCAGAAATCAAATATTGGCGTGTGTTAAGGAGCAACCAAAAGAGAACCTTCCAATAGTGCAAGACTACTAAGGGAGCACTTTAAAAGTTTAGAGTAATGACGCAATATCATGTTAGAAATACTGAATGAAGGTAATAAAATATACAAGAGTGTATTTATATGAGGCATAGAAGTGTAACGTACATGTTAACATATATATGATATTTGAAATGACATTAATAATATATATTTATCATCACCTCATTTTGTAAGCATTTTATAATAAATTATGTATGAAATAGTTTTAACATATTCCTTGTTATTTTTTTTGGTTGATGAAGCATCAATCCGTAAGGCTTAAATAATGGTAAAATTAGAAATTTCCATCCTAGGGGTCACTTGTGACAGATGGGAAACACACCTACGGAAACAAATAATTAATGGCACTGATATTTCTTCTACCCAAGAATTCAAAAGACTATAACCCCGGTTCTGATGGTGGTTGCCATTTGATTCTTTGCAGGTGCAACTTGATATTAGTCAAGGTTGTGTTTATTGTGTAGAGCAACCTCAATGGAAGGACAATATCACTTTTTTAAAATGTAATTAAGAAAGGGATGCTCCCTTAGTACGAACTAGCTGTCCAAATCAACTTCCACATATATAAGTCGATGAAAAAGAGTTGGTTGTGAAGACTAACAAAGATAATCAAGGAAGTATTAATTGCGAATCAATGGATATTTCAGTTGGACAAATTAATATCACAAATGTAATCAATGTATCGCTCAAATGTCAAATGGGATCAGTGGTCGGCCATTCCTCAATCTGCTATCGTTGTCAGCTAGCTATATTATACTAATTAATAGTTTGCTTAGCTGGGTAGTTGGGGCACACTAAATACGTTTACTATATACCGACTGGAAAATAGTTTGCTTTCCTCAGGAAAAGTGTGATCACTTGAAAATAGATTTCGCTATTGAGCTCGTTGTGCATGGTTTTATAATTTGCTAGCTGGCTAGTGGCAAGTTGCAACTGCTAAGCCACATTACAAATATTGATTGTCGGAACGAATTTGTGTATCATCTGATTGGTTTTAGCTGTTATAAAGAAGAAAGAAGAATTACAATTATAATACATTTACTTATGTGGTTGAGGTTTTGTGAAATTTTAAAAATATTAGATGAGACTTGAAAAGATTTTGCCTCGAACAAATTTATTTAGGACCAGGTGTAGCTTGTTACAAATGTTGAAAACTTCGAAATTGATAATTGTCGATATCTTGCGGTTGTCGATCACCCTAAACAGCAATGCTGTGCACTCCCTGCCCTTGGAGGGGGAGGCTTGCGCTAGCTCAAGTGCTGTGAGAAGGTAAAAAGGAATCTCTGCTATGTGACTGATTAGTTGAGTAATTTTTAATTGATTATTACTGAAGGCGGTGAAGTCGCCAATAATCATTGTGTTTTTTGAAGTTGTGATTGGTCACCTAACTCTATTTAATTTTATTACTAATCCTATCTTGATTCTTGAGTTCGGAAGTCTAGTTATGTGTGGGAAAGGTGTTAGGCACCCCACAACACCTGTTCGGAGACAGCCCTTTATTTTTGTAAAATCTTAATTTTCGGTCATTGACAGTTAAAAACAAGCTATTGGCATTAGCTTTGAGGGCTTTAAAAAATTTTGGCTTTTGAGGTTTGGTTTAGAAAAGGGGTGTGCCCTTTATCAATGCTGTGCTAGCACATTTGCAATCATTGTTGAAAGTTCAATTAGTGTGTAAAACACTAATGAATATTTAGACCCCCAATTACAAAATTACCAAAGCAAGCTTATATTCAAACAATATATGTACGGAATATGAAATATAAGAAATACCCAATTTGGCAAACTACTTTAACACAAAATAAATCACAAACAAAGCAGCAATTAATGGTCCAAGAGTAAGGGAAGAGTGATGCAAACACAATGATAACACTGGCACATGTTATAAAAGAGGAAACCAAAGAACTCGGCAAAAAACCTCTCTGCCGCTCTCCAAGTGGTGAAATGATCCACTAGAGAATAAAGTTGGGATACATGAATAGAAATAGACCCTCCAAGCCTAATCTACCCAATGCACCTAAGCCCTCCAAGCATCTTGCTCTAACAGGGTTATGTCTAACCTTGTTTTCTCTAGCTTATTAGATCCCGCAATAAGCCCATATTGCATCTGCCATCCTTGGCATCTTCCAATACTTCTCAAACCTCCAAAAACACTCTCAACACTGTGAATGGGTGTGGATAGTGTTTGGGTACAAATCTCCTCTCTGTGGGTATATCAGAAGAGACGACAAAGATTTCTCTCTAAGAATGAGTAGCTCTCTCTCTAATGAGGTGGGTGTGTTGTAGAAACCTCTCTTATAGGTTTTCTCTCAATAGGCTCATTTTTTTCAGCCCATTACATTTCGTGGGTATAAGGGTATTTATAGTAGGGTATGTGATGGAATGTGAAAAGTTAGTTTTCAACAACACAGGGCATTCTAGCGACTTGGCCTCACTACTGGAATGAGTCGCGAGTTAACTGCCAGGTCAGACTGTACTTTTTTTGTCTTATAGTGCTCCAGATGTTTTGACCCTTCAACTACCTGCATGCTTCACACGTGTGGCACTTTGGCGACTTGCCAGTCGCGAGTCAGTTACAAGATTTAGTCATGAGACTCCTCTTGAATGCACACAACTTGAGTTTCTTCACATTCTCTCACACATAACCCTTACATTATTTCCACCTAAATACAAGGTTTCTACATGTTATAATTACAAGAAATTTGGCATGGAATAAAGCCAACACATGGTCGATTAAATTCAACCTTACAATTGCCAAATTTCCATAACGAAAATTCGGTAGCATTTCACCATATTTTTGTGGCGGAAATTTGACAATGTTTTGGGTCAGATACAACATAGCACATAAACCACTATTCTCACAAACTTTCGCTATGAGATTACAACAAAAAGATGCCACATTTTGACAGGGAAAATCTAGCAGAATTTCGTGTTTGGTGAGCTATGGCGTATCGGCAAGGTTTCATTCTTGTGTATACGGCATGCATCAATATGTTCATACCAAGGCAAGCAAGACTCACCAAAGTATTAATCACATGATGTGTGTTGCATACACAAGGGAACCAATGTCATTAGCTGACATGGATAAGGGCAATCACACACTGTAGGTCATGCACCCAATGAAGCATGGATATGCATTTAAAGCATAAGTGTTGAATGCATACCCATACTACAATGTTAAGAGCATCTATGATTAGGGAGGGGTTGTCTTCCTAACCACTTATGCCCATCATCCGAAGTGCATGAGTACCTTTTTAACAACACATGCATGTACGTGG
>NC_134017.1:34516236-34573736 GCF_040712315.1 Castanea sativa
CCGACTGAAACATTTTTCCAAACCTTGCCTTAGATTGAAGGGAAATAAGTGTTAGATGTATGCAAAATTTTCTTTGAGGGCAAGTGGGAAACTATTAGGATTTGTGTCTTAAAATCCAATTTATTGGCATGTTATAAATAATTAAATTGTTCAATTATATGAAACTATTTATAAATGAACTAATTGGACATTATCATAGTCATTGAGATGCATTGTATATGATTTATGTGATTTAGTTACAGAATATATAAATCACATATTCCTTGTAAACTCAAAATATAGTTCATAGTTGGCGATGAAATTGGGCGTTCCATTTGCGAAGACTATAACACATCAATTAAGATAATTTGTCTTGATCATGGAAGTGGAGACTTCTAGTTAATATATTGATATGTCTTAAGTATGTAAAACATATTGAACTGAACCGCTGTGAGATCAATTACTCAATTAACAATTGTCACCTGAATAATTAATCTTATGACTTCTAATTTCATAGACTCTCAATCCTGAAAGGATGATGAACCCGATCATGAAAAGTAGGCTACCTTGTTATATCAGGAGTGAGATCTAGTTTTACAGTCAAAATCTTAGTATGTTAGGTAACCACACGTAGTATTAAGGGAACACATATTCTCAAGATGAAATCCGTAATCTCTTTCTATAGAGACACGAAACATCACCTTGAGATAAGTTTATGGAAACTGGTTATTTAGGGTTGGCCACTTTAGTAAAAAGTTACTAAAGTTCATATTTTATGAAATTAAATTTCATACATATGAATAACTAAAAGATTAAACTAGGTACTCAAGGAATAAAATAGTTTTTTACAAAGTGACAGTTTAATATGTCTTTGTTCACTATGAATATTTTATGGAGGGGTTAAATGATATCATATTAGAGTCTTGGAAAGTAATCTATTAATAACGCCTGGAGTGCAATTATATTTCCATAGTGGTACTTGTTATATAATTAATGTTAACGTTGGGCTTGTCAAAAGTTGATGATAAGTCTGAGGCCCATTGGAGCTAGAGCCTTATTAGTCTCTTTAGTCCCATATGTTTGAAAAACATAGTTTGTATCACATATAAAACATACGTAGCAGAAAAATAACGGATCTACTTCATTCGCAGTTGATAACATCTACTATGTAAATTTCAAAATTTAAGAACAAGAGAGCATACCTTAGTGCGGTGAAATTCAAAAACAAAGATTAGAAGTACTTGGGAACAGTTTTAATCTTCACCCTAATTCCACTTAAGCCCAAGAAATGTGGTATCTTAATCAGTTTACACGTATGTGTTCAAGGGAGAATAAGAGATTAGCTTACACTCGCATACACACCATTTCATACATAAATAAAACCTTCTATCAAATTCTATATTTTTCTCTCCTTATATATAACTAATTATTGGCTAGCCTTTTAGGTCATTCTAATTGGGCTTTAGAATGTGGCTTGGAGTGGGACCAAAAGGGACAAATAAGACTCTAGTGTAGGAAAATCTGGTTTTGCATCTCATACAAAACCCATATTGGAAGCAACAATCACGGACCTACTTCATTCATGAGAGATAACATGTAATCTTGAATTCTAGAATAAAGAATAGAAAATGTACCTTGATGCTGTGAAATTCAAGACTAGGACTTGAGAATACCTTAATCTTCATCTCAATTCCACATGGTGCCCAAGAAGAGTGATCACTCAATCAGTCTTTATGTACGTTGATTCTCAAAGAAAAATCCTTCTTCTTCTCCTTGTAGAGAAAAATTATTTTCTTTCTTTTCATCGTACATACATTCTAACTACCTTGGTAGTTACTTTATTTAATAACTCTTATTATATAAAAATTGATTATCTAATTGGATTATCCTTTTGGGCCTATCCAATTGGGCTTTAGTTTATGGCTTGAGATGGGACCAAAGGGAACAGATAAGACTCTAGCTCCAACGGACCTTGGGTTTTTCTGTCAACTCTTGACAAGTCCAAAGTTACCATTAATTATATTTAATACTACTATATAAATATAATTGCATTCTAGGACTTATTAATAAATTATATCCCAAGACTCTAATAATATCATTTGACCCCTTCATGAAATATTCATAATGAACAAAGTCATAATAAACTGTCACTTTGTAAACAACTATTTTATCCTTGAGTACTCGGTTTAATCTTTTAGTTATTCACATTTATTGAAATCCAATTTCAATAAATATAATATTTAGTAACTCCTTACTAAAGTGGGCGCCCTGAGAATATGTGTTCCCTCAAGGGGATATTGAAATCCAATCTCAAGGGGATATTTCATGTCTCTATAAAAAAAGATTATGGATTCTATCTTGAGAATATGTGTTCCCTCAACACTACATGTGGTTATCCAACATACTGAGGTTTTGACTGTGAATATTAGATCTCAAACCTGATATATCAAAGTAACCTACATTTTATGATCGGGTTCATAATCCTCTCAGGATTGAGAGTCTATGAAATTAGAAGTCGTGAAATTAATTATTCAGGTGACAGTTGTTGATTGAATAATTAATCTCACAGTGGTCTAGTTCAATATGTCTTAACTCTTAAGACACATCAACACATCAACTAGAAGTCTCCACTTCCATGATCAAGACAAACCATCTTAGTTAATGTGTTATAGTCTTCGCAGATGAAACGCTCAATTTCATCACCGACTATGAACTATATTTTGATTTTACAAAGAATTTGTGATTTATATCTTCTATGACTAAATCACACAAATCACATACAATGCATCTCAAGGACTATGATAATGTTCCATTAGTTAATAAATAAATAGTCTCATATAATTAAACAATTTAATTATTTATGACATTCCAATAAATTGGATTTTAGGGCATAAACCACAACATCTAGCTCCAATGGGCCTTGGGCTTATCTGTCAACTCTTGACAAGTCCAAAATTAGTATTAATTGTATTTAATATCACTATATAAATATAATTGTACTCTAGGCCCTATTATTAAATTATATTCCAAGACCCCTTCATTAAAATATTCATAGTAATTCAAAGTCATGTATGTTGACTGTCACTTTGAAGATTACTATATCTTAATCCTTGAGTACCCGGTTTAATCCTTCAAGTTATTCATCATATATTTATGAAATCAAATTTCATAAATATATACTTTAGTAACTTCTTACTAAAGTTGTTAGGTCTAACACTCTGAATAACCAAACCCATTAAACTTATCTCAAAGGAATATTTTATATCTCCGTTAGGAGATTATGAATTCTATCTTGAGAATTTATGTTCCACCAACACTAAATGTGGCTGTCCAACATATTGAGGTTTTGATCATGACTTTAGATCTCACTCTTGATATATCAAAGCAACCTACACTTCATGATCAGGTTCATTATTCTCTTAGAATTAAGAGTTCATGTAAATAAAAATCATGAGATTTATTATTCATTTGATAGTCGTTAGGAGAATAATAAATCTCACAGCGATCCAATTCAATATGTCTTAACTCTTAAAACATATCAAAATTTCAACTAGAAGTATTCACTTCCATGATCAAGACAAATCATCTTAGTTGATATGTTATAGTCTTCGCATATGAAATGCCAAATTTCATCACCGACTATGAACTAAAATTCTGAGTTTTCAAAGAACTTGTGATTTATATCTTCTATGACTAAATCACATACTATGCATCTCATGGACTATATGATAATGTCCAAATATTCATGTTATCATTATTTTAAATAATAATAAAACAATATTATTAATCATAACATAATGTAATACATAGTATCATACAATAAGATTTAAAGGGCACATATCCTAACAATCTTTCACTTGCCCTAAAAACTATTGTGCACTAATATAAGTCCCATTCCCTCCAAATGTGACTCAAAAGTCCTTTGGGGCAAGGCTTTGGAAAAAGGATCTGTTAAATTACTTGCACTATCAATCTTTGCTATTGCTATTAGGATATGTGCTCTTAAATCCTATTGTATGATGCTATATATGACATTATGTTGTGATTAACAAAGTTGTTTTATTATTATTTAAAATAATGGTAACATAAATATTGGACATTATCATATAGTTCATGAGATGCATAGTATGTGATTTAGTCACAGAAGATATAGATCACAAGTTCTTTGTAAACTCAGAATTTTGGTTCATAGTTGGTGATGAAATTGGGCATTTCATCTGCGAGGACTATAACATATCAACTAAGATGATTTGTCTTGATCATGGAAGTAGATATATTGATATGTTTTAAGAGTTAAGACATATTGAACTAGACCACTATGAGATTTATTATTCTCCTAATGACTGTCAAATGAATAATAAATCTCACAACTTCAATTTGCATGAACTCTTAATCCTGAGAGAATAATGGATCTAATCATGAAATGTAAGTTGCTTTGATATATCAAGAGTGAGATCTAAAATCACGATCAAAATCTCAGTATGTTAGGTAACCACATTTAGTGTCAATGGAACATATATTCTCAAGATGGAATTCATAATCTCATAACGAATATACAAAATATTCCCTTGAGATAAGTTTAATGGGTTTGGTTATTCAGAGTGTTAGGCCTAACCACTATACTATGGAGTTACTAAAGTATATATTTACGAAATTGGATTTTGTAAATATATGATGAATAACATAAAGGATTAAACTAGGTACTCAAGGATTAAGATGTAGTAATCTTCAAAGTGGCAGTCTACATTCATGACTTTGTATTACTACGAATATTTTATGAAGGGGTTGCATGTACAATAAAGTCTTGGGATATAATTTATAAATAAGACCTAGAGTGCAACTATATTTATATAGTGGTATTAAATATAGTTAATTGTAACTTTGGACTTGTCAAGAGTTGACAGAAAAGCCCAAGGCCCATTGGAGCTAGTGTCTTATTAGTTCCTTTTGGTCTCACTCCAAGCCACACACTAAAGCCCAATTGGAAAGGTCCAAAAGGGCAGCCCAATTAGATAATCAGTTAGATACGAAGGGAGAAACATATAAAATTTTTAAAAGAACATTCATTGTGAAATAGTGTGTATGTGTGAGTGAAAGCCACTCTCTTATTCTCCCTTGGAAACTGATTGAGAGACCATACTTCTTTGGTGTAAAGTGGAATTGGAGTGAAGATTAAAAGTGTTCCCAAGTACTTCTGATTATTTGTTTTGAATTTCACCACACCAAGGTACGCTGTCTTGTTCTTAAATTCTAAAATTTACATACTGCATGTTATCATTCATAAATGAAGTAGATCCGTTCATATTCCGTTGTGTGTATTTGTATGAGATACAAATCTGTTATTCCATGTATTTTTCCAACAATTGGAATCAGAGCGGTCTTCGATCTCATGTTTATATAACGTGTTGAGTGAGTTTTAGAATCAAAGAAAACTATTTTCATAGTTTTGAAAATTCTGTAGTCATTTTTCTGCAGATTTTAGTTTTGAAACTATTGTTTGATAAAACTAATTTTGATGTTATGATGTTGTTTAAATTCGATTTTACCCTTGTAAAATTGAATTTTAACACTTTAACATCAATGAAATTCAAGTTTTAATCTCAATCACATCGTTTTTTATCATTAAAAATGTGTTTTGTTCTTTGGAAACATAAAAAACGGTTAAAAGAAAAATGTTGAAAAAGTTGGTTACACGATTTTAGACTGATCGAACAGCAATCGAGTACCAATTGAATTTTTTTGACTAGCTGAAGTAGCAATCGAACTGGACAGAAGCTATTTGTTCATTTTTTCGACTAATTGAAATAGCGATCGAGTACCATTCGAAAATTGTTGACTGATCGAAATACCAATCGAGTTGGACAGAAATGTTTCTTCATATTTTCGATCAATCGTGAATTTTTTAGATCAATCAAATTCTCTTTTTTGCCTGATTGAATAGCAATTGAGAATCAATCGAATTGAGCTGAAATTCATGAATGCACTTTTTTCGTTTTTTGAATTTTCACTATGTGTTTTCACACTTTAAAAGTGCAAGGCTATGTGTGATGAGATTACTCATGTTTCTAATTAAAAACCTTTAATTTAAAATATCTAGTGGGAGAGAGATACAAGGGTTGAATCTCACGGCCTTCATTGTCAGTTTATAGTAGTGTGATTAAGCACCTCACCTTGGTGTATATGCCTTGCTCCCTTCGGAGGGTGTTCAATTCATGGTACTATAGATTAAATTTCTTAATGATGGATGATATGTGTTTTTCCATTAAGAACGACTACGCTACCATGGAGTTACTTAATGACTAATATAGATTTCAAGTAATGGTGTACACTAGACTAAGTTTAATGTTAACCTCCCTACAGAGCTATGTCATTATTACTTAGAGGCTAAAGGAAATACGGCATATTATTAGTGTTTGATAAGAGTTATCATGATAGCACTAATAATGAGAATAGTTTTCAATCAGTCATAGTGTTTATAATTTACTTGCTACCAAGGAATTTTGAACATGGGATTTGGTTGTCGTTGCATATTTTATATTATGGTTTTATTAAGGTTCCATACTATATGTTCATATGCTAAATTGATAATGTCCAGTTTTACTTATTATATTCATTATTGTTATTTTCAGATTTAAAATCATGGCATCATTTAACTCACTTGTTGCTATTCCTAATCAAAACAAACTGATTGGATCCAACTATGTTGACTGGAAAAGAAATTTGGACATTGTTCTTACTGCTGAAGAGCACAAATATGTGCTTACTCAACCATGTCCTAGCTTTCCATAATTAGATGCTCCTCTTGAGGAAAAATAACGATATGATCGTAGGTAGAAATCTAATGAGATGGCTATGTGCTATATCCTAGCATCTATTTCAAATGTTCTATAGAATCAAATGCAGAATGTAGAACTAGCTTCGAACATAATGTTAAGTCTGAAGGAAATGTTTGGTGAGCAAGGTTGTTTTGCAAGGCAAGAAACTATGAGGCAGATTTATAATACCAAAATGGCTGAAGTTACTTCAGTGAGGGAGCATTGTCGATCTCTAATCTGAATACATTGGAAGTTTTAGGTGTCGATATTGATGGAGAATCCCAAGTGGATATGATACTCTGGTCACTACCAGAATCATTCAAGGAATTCAGACTTGATTATAATATGAACAAAAAGATTTATTTATTGTCTGAATTAATGAATGAGTTGGTAGCGGCAGAAGGCATCCTTGGTACTTCTAGTGTTGATGCCAATATGGCTGAAGCTTCTACTTCTTAACCTAAGTAGAAAGGCAAGGGTATCAAGAAGAAGAAGAAAGACTTCGCCAAGCAAGATGGTAAACAAATTGCCTTAGAATTTGCCAACAAAGGAAAGAAAACTAAAGGAAAGTGTTTCCATTGAGGTCAGACAGGTCATTGGAAGAGGAATTGTCCAATATTTAAGGCTGCCAAGAATAAGGGTATAAAAAGTTCATTCCTTCTTGAAATATGTTTAGTACAAAATCCCACGAATTCTTGGTGTGTGGATTCAGATTGTACTAATCATATCTGTAATTCTTTGCAAGGGTTCCAGGAGACCAAAAAGCTAAATAAAGGGGAATTGTTTCTTACTTTGGCTTATAGGAGTAAGATTCCAGTTGTAGTTGTTGGAGTGCTTAATTTATGTTTTGAATCTAGAGTTTTAATATTGGAAGACTGTTTGTATGTACCTAATGTTTGTAGGAATTTAATTTTTGCAACTTATTTTAGTAAACATGGATATTGTGTTATCTTGAAAGAAAATGTTGTAATAAAGAAGGATAAAGTGTTTATCTGTTCTGGCAATGATAGGCCAAAAACGTATTGACCCCTTGTGATGGATTAATTGATTAATTTTCCAAGTTTAATTAATTAATCAATTTATCATGAGATACACATAATAGCATAAACAAATCACCAAATAACTAAATGCAGTGGAAATTGAATTTGACACGGGTGATTTTTTTATGAATGGGGAAAACCTACACGGTAAAAATCTCATCGAGTGATTTTAAGTTCACCACTCCCAAGAATCCACTATTATTAAAACAAGTGGTTACATGTAAAGGAATCCCAATACCTTATACTAACCTACAGTTGAACCCTTACCCCAATACCTAATTGGACTTGTTCTGTAGTGACAATCTCTCTTTGTATTCCACGGCTCCCAGTACGTGACTAACCAATAGATGCGCGGATCTCAGTATGCAACTCTATGACCAACTTGAGAAGGATGTTAGTTACAAAGTTCTTCTATTCTTCAACACATGAAGATCACGAAGTTGCTTGGTCACAAAACCCTACGGTGTGCAAACACAGCAGCTTCTTCAAGAACAAAGGCAAACTAGGTTTTCGGTCACACTTGAGGAATTATGCTCTTGTGCAATTGTGCTCTTGGCTATGCAACCTGATACGGCCCTTAAAATAATCCTTATATATGTTTAGGGTTATGAGAAAGAAAGCCCAAATATACATTCACGAATTGGATGAATAGAACTGAAAATATGAATTTCATAAACCTCGACAGATACCCTAGCTGTCGAGCAGCTGTCAAGCCTCAGGTTGAAACAGCTCTTTTAAACCTCAATAGATGCTAGCTATCTAGCTAGCTGTCGAGCTTTAATGAACAACACTTCTTCACTTGTTTCTTGGACAGACTTGCATGGCCTTAACACTTGAACTTGAAACCTTGTTTCTTGAAGCATTAAACACATCTTTGATCTACCTAATTACAAGTAAAGTACATTTTGTCAAAGGATTAGCCAATACATAAACTGTTGACATATGTTCCTAACATTAAATCACATATGTCCTAACAGGCAATATTGTTGATGGTCTTTATACTTTAACTCCTGATAAACATAAATTATACAATTCTGAATTAGATAATAACTCTCATGTGAAATCATTAAAGAGAAAGTTTCCTTCTACAAGTGATGCATATCTTTGGCACTTGCATTTGGGTCATATTAATTCAAACAGAATTCAAAGACTTATCAAAGATAGACTTTTAAAGCCCATGGACTTTGATGATTTTCCAGTTTGTGAATCTTGTTTGGAAGATAAAATGACCAAACGACCTTTTAATGTAAAAGGTAGAAGAGCCCAAGAGTTGCTAGAACTAGTACGTTCAAATGTATGTGGTCCTATGTCAATCCAAGCAAGAGGTGACTATGAGTATTTCATTACCTTCACTGATGATTACTCTAGGTTTGGTTATGTGTACCTAAAGAAATAGAAGTCCGAAGCTTTTGAAAAGTTCAAAGAGTTTTGAGCTGAAGTTGAGAATTAATTAGGTAAACACATAAAGGTCATCCGATCTGATCAAGGTGGCGAATACCTTCTTAGGGATATCAAGGATTACTTGACTAAAAATGGGATTATATCCCAGTTGACTACACTTGGAACTCCACAACAAAATGGTGTAGCAGAAAGAAGGAATAAGACTTTTTTAGAAATGGTTCGGTCCATGATGAGTTACTCAACCTTACCAATTTCTTTTTGTGAGTATGCCTTAAATACAACAATACATCTTCTAAATTTAGTTCCATCAAAATTTGTTTACAAAACACCCATGAAATTGTGGAGCGGGCATAAGCCTAGTATGAGATACCTCCACATTTGGGGTTGTCCAACACATGTGCTAAAAGGGAAGCCTGATAAATTGGAACCAAAATCAGAAGTATGTTTGCTTATGGGTTATCCAAAAGAAACTAGGAGTTATTTATTCTATAGTCGTAATGATAACAAAGTTTTTGTTAGTACAAATGCTAAATTTTTGGAAAATGACTATATGAATAATTTTACTCCTAGAAGTAGAGTTGTTTTGGCTGAAATAAATGAACCTGTAATTGAACAACCAATGGATGAAACTAGGGATGAAGTGGCTGTATTAGATACACCACAAGATTCTACTCATGAGATGTCTAGTATACAGGTGCCTCGTTGTAGAGGGAGAATTGTTCGGCCACCTATAAGATTTATAAGTTTGGGAGAAACTTATGAAGCTATCCCAGAAGAGACTGAATCGGATCCCTACACTTATGAAGAGGTAATGAATGATATAGATGCACATCATTGGGTCCAAGCTATGAAATCTGAATTAGATTCTATGTATTTCAATCAAGTTTGGGATCTTGTAAAGGCACTTAGTGGCATTAAACCTGTTGGTTGCAAATGGGTTTACAAGAGGAAGAGAGGGATAGATGGAAAGGTTGAAACCTTTAAAGCAAGGCTAGTGGCAAAAGGATATACACAAAAAGAAGGTATTGATTATGATGAAACTTTTTGCTAGTAGCCATGCTTAAATCTATCAGAATTCTCTTATCCATTGCTGCTCATTATGATTATGAGATTTGACTCAAAAGAAATCTATATGTTGCAACTTGAAGGTTTTATAGCAAAGAACTAAGAGCATATGGTATGCAAGTTGAAAAGCTCCATTTATGGACTTAAGCAAGCATCTAGGTCATGGAACATCAGATTTGATCAAGCAATCAAGTCATTTGGTTTTGAACAAAATTTTGATGAACCATGTGTGTACAAAAGACATAAGGATAAAATAGTAATGTTCCAAGTGCTTTATGTTGACAATATTCTATTCATTAGAAATGATGTAGGGGTAATGTCATCAGTAAAGATTTGGTTGTCAAGCCAATTTGATATGAAGGACTTAGGTGAAGCTAAATTTATTCTAGGGATCAAGCTTTGGCGAGATCGCAAGAATAAGATGTTAGGTTTATCACAAGCTGGGTATATAAATAAAGTTCTTGAACGGTTTAGCATGCAAAACTCCAAGAAAAGATTACTTCCTTTTAGACATGGAGTTCCTCTGTCTGATGACCAAAGGCCTAAGACTCTTGAGGAAGAAAATATAATGAGACAAGTTCCTTATGCTTCTGTAGTGGGAAGTCTCATGTATTCCATGCAATGTACTAGACCGGATATTTGTTATTTAGTTGACATGGTCAGCCAATATCAATCAAATCCAAGACATAAACATTGGCAAGCTGTAAAGCATATTCTCAAGTATCTACGGAGAATGAGAGATTATATGCTTGCTTAGCATAGTGAGAATTTGATTCCCATTGGTTATACAGATTTAGATTCAAGTTGTGTGTTCACCTTGGGAGGTAGAGCGATTAGTTGGAAGAGTGTTTAGCATTCTTGTATTGCTGACTCCACCATGGAAGCTAAATATGTTGTTGCTTGTGAAACGGCAAAGGAAGCTGTTTGGCTCAAGAAATTCCTTTCTAATCTCGATGTTGTAAGAATGGAGCAAGTTCCTATCACAATGTTTTGCGACAATAGTGGAGCGGTTGCACAATCCTAGGATCTAAGGAATCACAAGAAAGGAAAGCACATAGAAAGAAAGTACCACATTATTCGAGACCTTGTTGCTCGAGGAGATGTGGTAGCAGCAAAGATTAATAGTGCAAATAACCTAGCAGATCCCTTTACCAAAGCCTTGTCCCAAAGGATTTTTGAGTCACATTTGGAGGGAATTGGAGTTAGATTAGTGCACAATAGTCTTTAGGGAAGTAGGAGATTGTTAGGATGTGTGCCCTTAAATCCTATTGTATGATGCTATATATGACATTATGTTGTGATTAATAAAGTTGTTTTATTATTATTTAAAATAATGATAACATGAATATTGGACATTATCGTATAGTCCATGAGATGCATAGTATGTGATTTAGTCACAGAAGATATAGCTCACAAGTTTTTTGTAAACTCAGAATTTTGGTTCGTAATCGGTGATGAAATTGGGCATTTCATCTGCGAAGACTAACATATCAACTGAGATGATATGTTGATATGTTTTAAAAGTAAAGATATATTGAACTGGACCGCTGTGAGATTTATTATTCTCCTAAAGACTGTCAAATGAATAATAAATCTCACGACTTCTTTTTGCTTGAACTCTTAATCCTAAGAGAATAATGTACCTAATCATGAAGTGTAGGTTGCTTTGATATATCAGGAGTGAGATCTAAAATCATGAACATAGCCTCAGTATGTTGGGCAGCCACATTTATTGTTGATGGAACACATATTCTCAAGATGGAATTCATAATCTCTTAACGGAGATACAAAATATTCCCTTGAGATAAGTTTTATGGATTTGGTTATTCAGAGTGTTAGGCCTAACCACTTTAGTAAGGTGTTACTAAAGTATATATTTATGAAATTGGATTTCGTAAATATATGATGAATAACATAAATGATTAAACTGGGTACTTAAGGATTAAGATGTAGTAATCTTCAAAGTGGCAGTCTACATTCATGACTTTGTATTACTACGAATATTTTATGAGGGGGTTGCATGTACAATAAAGTCTTGGGATATAATTTATAAATAAGGCCTAAAGTGCAACAATATTTATATAGTGGTATTAAATATAGTTAATGGTAACTTTAAACTTGTTAAAAGTTGACAAAAAAGCCCAAGGCTCATTAGAGCTAATGTCTTATTGGTTCTTTTTGGTTCCACTCCAAGCCACACACTAAAGCTCAATTGGAAAGGCCCAAAAGGCCAGCCTAAATAGATAATCTATTAGATAGAAAGGGAGAAACATAAAGAATTTTAGAAAAGAACATTGATTGTGAAATGGTGTGTATGTGTGAGTGAAAGCCACTCTCTTATTCTCCCTTGAAAACTGATTGAGAGACCACACTTGTTAGGTGTAAAGTGGAATTGGAGTGAAGATTAAAAGTGTTCCCAAGTACTTCTGATCTTTTGTTTTGAATTTTACCACACAAAGGTATGCTCTCTTGTTCTTAAATTCTTAAATTTACATAGTGCATGTTATCAATCATAAATGGAGTAGATCCATTCATATTCTGCTGCATGTATTTGTATAAGATACAAATCTGTTATTCTATGTGTTTTATCAACAACTACTACATCTCCTCGATCAACAATGTCTCGAATGATGTGATGCTTTTTTTCTATGTGCTTTCCTTTCTTGTGATTCCTTGAATCCTAAGATTGTGCAACCGCTTAACTATTGTCACAGAACAATATGACGGGAACTTGCTCCATTCTCACAACACCAAGATCAGAAAGGAATTTCTTGAGCCAAACATCTTCTTTTGCTGCTTCACAAGCAGCAACATATTCAGCTTCCATAGTGGAGTCAGCAATACAAGAGTGCTTAACACTCCTCCAACTTATGGCTCCACCTCCAAAGGTGAATACACAACCTGAAGTGGACTTTTTGAAATCAAGATCTGATTGAAAATCTAAATCTGTATAAATAATAGGTATCAAATCATCACTTCAGTAAACAAGCATATAATCTCTCGTTCTCCTTAGATACTTGAGGATATCCTTTATAGCTTGCCAATGTTGAAGTCCTGAATTTGATTGATATTAGCTGACCATGCCAACTGAATAACAGATATCTGGCCTAGTACATAGCATGGCATACATGAGACTTCCCACTACAGAAGCATAGGGAGCTTGTCTCATTATATTTTCTTACTCAAGAGTCTTAGGCCTTTGGTCATTAGACAGAGGAACTCCATGTCTGAAAGGAAGTAATCCTTTCTTGGAGTTTTGCATGCTAAACCTTTCTAGAACCTTATATATATATATATATATATATATATATATATATATATATATATATCTAGCTTGTGACAAGCCTAACATTTTATTCTTTCGATCTCACCAAAGCTTGATCCCTAGAATAAAGCTAGCTTCGCCCAAGTCCTTCATATCAAATTGACTTGACAACCAAACCTTTACTGATGACATAACCCCTACATCATTTCTAATGAGTAGAATATCATCAACATAAAGCACTAGGAACATTACTACTTTATCTTGATGTCTTTTGTACACACATGGTTCATCAGCATGTTTTTCAAAACCAAAAGACTTGATTGCTTGATCAAATCTAATTTTCCATGATCTAGATGCTTGCTTAAGTCCATAAATGGACCTTTTCAACTTGCGTACCATATACTCTTGGTTCTTTGCTATGAAACCTTTTGGTTGCATCATATAGATTTCTTCTTCAAGATTGCCATTAAATAGTGTAGTCTTGACATCCATTTGCCAAATCTCATAATCATAATCAGTAGCAATGGATAAGAGAATTCTGATAGATTTAAGCATGGCTACTAGCAAAAAAGTTTCCTCATAGTCAATACCTTCTTTTTGTGTATACCCTTTCGCCACTAGTCTTGCTTTAAAGGTTTCAACCTTTCTATCTATTCCTCTCTTCCTCCTGTAAACCCATTTGCAACCAACAGGTTTAATGCCGTTAGGCACCTTTACAAGATCTCAAATTTGATTGGAATACATAGAATCCAATTCATATTTCATAGCTTTGACCCAATGATGTGCATCTATATCTTTCATTGCCTCTTCATAAGTGTAAGGACTATACTCAGCCTCTTTTGGGTTAGCTTCATAAGTTTCTTCCAGACCTATAAATCTTACAGGTGGCCCTATAATTCTCCCACTATGACGAGGCATCTGTGTACTAGTCATCTTATGAGTAGAATCTTGTGGTGTATCTAATACAGCCACATCATCCCTAGTTTTATCCATTGGTTGTTCAATTATAAGTTCATTCATTTCAGCCAAATCAACTCTACTTCTAGGAGTATAATCATTCATATAGTTATTTTTATTATCTTTATGACTACAGAATAAAACGTCAACAGTTCCTTTTGGATACCCTACAAAAGTGGATGGAAATAGATTTTGGTTTCTAGATGAGATCATATTGTTGCTCTGTTAAGTGGCTAACCACTTGTAGCAATTAAGTTGAGTATGTCCTGTAGCTCTATAGTGATGACAGAGAAGCTGCTTCTTTTGTTTAGACTTTTGGTTATTACCCTTCTTAGTCCTAAGGTTTCTAGTATCTTTCTTTTCAAGTTTAGGGGGTGCTCCTAAGATAGATTTTCCCTTGTCTATATTCTCACTAGCAAAAATAGTTTTAGCATCAATGTTCTAAGAATAAACATTATTAGCAGGTGAAATAAACACAGTAGTACTAGAAGAAGCAATATTAGGAGAAGAGAAATCATACCCCAAACTGAATCTATTAGAAGCAGATTTCTGAACACTAAGCATCTCATCAAGCTTTGCACTGGAAGTCCTCTCCAATTAAGCTCTAACTTAAAACAGCTCCACTTCAAGCTTCTTGGTTCTCTCAGCCAGGAAATTGTTCTCAAACCATAACGCTCCAACAGTCTGATTAGCTTTATCAACCTTTGTGGAGAGCTCTTCTCGATCAAGTTCTACATCACTCAGCTTCTTAGTGGCTAGCCTATACAATTTCTCGTGCTTTTCAGAGACCTTATATAGTTTTGCATAGGCTGTATGGATGTCGTCCTGTTCATCTATCTTCTCAAACTTAGAATCCACCAAGTCTTCTTCTTCATCCACATCTTCAACAATCCCCTCAATGGGATTTAATGTGGTAGTGAAGGCATTCAAGATTCCCTCATCATCATTATCTAAATCATCCTCAGGCTCGGTGTCACTCAAGGTAGTAGCAAGGGCTTTGCTTTTCCCAATGGTCTTGAGATAAGTTGGACATTATTGTTTCATATGCTTAAAACCTTGACAACCCAAACACTTTGTTCCGGAGGGAACGGAGTACTGATCACCATCCCCAGCATCCTTCTTCCCTTTATCTTGGCTCTTAAATTGTGAAGAACTAGATTGCCTTTGGTCCTTGTCAAATCCTTTCCCATTGGCTTTCTTTATAAACTTTTGAACTGCCTTATGATATAGGATTTCATCTTTGAATCTTCATCATCGGAAGACTCATCGGTGTCACTATTTTTGGTCTTTAGTGCTATGCTCTTGCTTTATTTCCCGATCCTCGATAAACCTAATTCATAGGTTTTCAAGTTGCCAACCAGCTTTGTCAGAGGAATTTGATTAAGGTCCTTTGATTCCTCAATGGCGGTGATCTTGGCATGGAATCTCTCCAGAAGAGATCTGAGTACTTTCTCACAATCTTGGGTTCAGGAATAGTTTCCCCAAGATTAAACGCAAAGTTCACTATGTCTTTGAGCTTGGCATAGAACTCATTAAATAACTCATCCTCCTCCATCTTAATTTCTTCAAAGCTTGTGGTAAGCCTTTGAAGCTTTGAATTCTTGACAACCTTAGTTCCTTCATAGGTTGTCTAGAGGATAGTCCAAGCTTCCTTGGCAGTTTTAGTAGAGGATATCTTCTTGAATTCCTCATTTGTGACCGCACTTAATAACACATTCAATGCTCTGCTATTGAAGTTTTCTGCTTTGGTCTTAGCATCATCCCAATCAGCCGGCGCTTCCTTTGGCTTGGTCCAGCCTATCTCCACAGCTTGCCATACCTTCTCATCTAAAGACTGCAAGAAAGCTCTCATGCGTACTTTCCAATATGCATAGTTAGTGCCATCAAATAAAAGAGATATAATTAAATTATTGTCCTCTATACTTGACAAACAGAGGTCAATGGATCACAGACCAGTTTTTAACCCTAATTAGAGTGTGCCCACTCTGATACCACTTGATAGGCCAAGAATGTATTGACCCCTTTTGGTAAATTAAATCAATTAATTAGCCAAGTGAATTAATTAGACTCAATTATAGGTAGTATGCATGGTAGCACAAACAAATCACCAAATAACCAAATACAATGAAAATTAAATTTGACATGGGTGGATTTGTTTACGAATGGGGAAAACCACCGAGGCAAAACTCCACCGGGTGAATTTAAGGTCACCACTCTTGAGAATCCATTATTATCAAAACAAGCGGTTACAAGTAAAGGAATCTCAGTACCTTATATCAACCTACAGTTGAGCCCTTACTCCAATACACAATTGGACTTGCACTGTAGTGACAATCTCTCCTTTCAATGCATGAGTCCCAGTACATGACTAACTAATCAATGCATGGATCCCAATAAATGGCTTACACCAACTTGAGAAAGATATTGGCTGCAAAGTTGTTTAGTTCATCCACACGATGAAGATCAAGAAGCTCATTGGTTACAAAACCCTATAGCATACAATCGCAACAGCTTCTTCAAGATAAAGATGAACTAGGGCAAATTGTCTCCGGTTACAATATGAGTGTAACAACAAGTGTAACAACCCCAAGACGGGCCTTAAAATAATCCTTATATATGTCTAGGGGTATGAGATAAAAAAAAAAACCTTACACAAATAGCTTGGATATGCGTGAAAAACAGATTTGGAAATATGATTTTCATAAATCTTGATAGATAGGACATCTATCAAACTGCTATCGAGCTTCAAGCAAAAAGCTTCTTTTAAACCTCGATAGATCCAATCTGTCGAACTTTAAAATATAGCAATTCTTCACTTGTTTCTTGAATAGATTTGCACGACTTTAACTCTTGACTTGAACATAAAGTTACTTGAAGACTTAAACCACCCTAGATCTACCCAAATACAAGTAAAGTGCATTTTGTTAAAGGATTAGCCAATTTTAAATGACATATGTTCATAACAAGTTCCACATATGTCCTAACAAGTTCCACATATGTCTTAATAAGTTTGTGATTATATATGTTGATATAGGCGTCATGTAATTTTGAGATTAAGATTTTATGATTTATCCATAATGTTTGATCTATAAATATTCATTTATAAAAATCAAAAGTATGATGGAAAACAGTTAAAAGGTAAAAAACGGTTACCTAATAATTTCTAATAAATTCAGTTTCACAAGTCTTGATCGATCGAGAATTCATTTCGATCAATCGAATGTTGTTTTCGATCGATTGAACATGAATCAAGAATCGATCAAATCAAGTAGAGACTTTGTGATAAAACTCCTCATTTTTTTCGATCGATCGAGTAAAGGATTCAACCGATTGAAGGCATTGAATTTTGAATTTTCACTTGTTTTTGCCTAAGTGTTAAAAATTTGATAAAAAGCAAGGCTATGTGTGATGAGATTACACATAATTATAAATGAAGTGATTAATTTTATAGTCCTTAAAAGTTAAGGACATTTATTAATCATTATCTACCTAAAAGGCCTAATGAGATTAGTGCTCTAATTAAAAGTTGTGTACACACACACACATATATATAGTTCCTAATGAGATTAGAATCCTTTATCAAGTAAGTTAAGGATAGAGTTCTATATAATTATTTTTTGATCCATTAGACTATAAGGAATCCTAAATAGTTTAGGACTTCCATTTTAGTTAGTGATTCTAATGAGATTAGAGTCTTTAACAAGTGCAAGGTTATAAATTGTGATGAGATCACAATAGTCTAAACAAAACCCAAATAACAAGTGGAAGTGTTGGATTTAAAATAAGCCTTTTGTTAAGTTTATTGTAATGTGAGTAAGGTACCTTGTCTTGGCCATTAGCCTTGCATTCCATGCGGAGGGTATTTACTTCACGGATTACATGATTAAACTACTTTGTGATTACACGAACGTACGTTACGCTATTGTCACGTGACTTAGTCAAATCACATCGAATTTAAACAATTAAACACATCCAATGTGTAGTATTAAAGTTGTGATAAGATCACAATTATTTCAAGACAATCCACTTGTTTTAAAATTTCTAGTAGGAGAGAGATTCAAGGTTTGAGTCTCACAGCCTCCATTGTCGGTTCGTAGTGGTGTGGAATGAACATCTCATCTTGGCCTCGAGCCTTGTGTTCCATTCAGAGGGTGTTTATTTCATGGTATTACAAGATTGAACTTCCCAGCTTATAGTGGTGTGGGCAAGCACCTCGTCTTAGCCTCAAGCTTAGCGTTCCATGCGGAGAGTGTTTTGCATCATGGTACTACAAGATTAAGCCTCACAAGGTTAGAGTTATGTGGCCACACATGAGTCTAGGCAATGGTGTACATTAGACTAACTTTGATAGTATCCTCTATACTAAGTTCTTGCTATTATTACTTAGAGGCTATGGGAAGAGTAGCAAATTATTTTTGTTTGGTAAGAGTTACCATGATAGCATTAATAATGAGAATAGTTTTCGTCTGATTATAGTGCTCAACATTCACTCTATGCTGAGGGATATCAATTGCGGGATTGGGTTGTCGTTACTGTTAGGATTAGTGCTCCTAAATCCTACTGTATGATGCTATGTATGATACTATGTATGACATTGTATATGACTTAATATTGTGATTAATAAAGTTGTTTTATTATTATCTAAAATAATGGTAACATGAATATTGTGACATTTTCATATAGTCCATGAGATGCACAGTATGTGATTTATGTGATTTAGTCACACAGAAGATATAAGTCACAAGTTCTTTGTAAACTCAGAATTTATAGTTCGTAATCGGTGATGAAATTGGGCATTTCATCTGCGAAGACTATAACGTATCAACTAAGATGATTTGTCTTGATCATGGAAGTGGAGACTTCTAGTTGATATGTTGATATTTTTTAAGAGTTAAGACATATTGAACTGGACCACTGTGAGATTTATTATTCTCCTAACGACTGTCAAATGAATAATAAATCTCACGACTTCTATTTGGATGAACTCTTAATCCTGAGAGAATAATGGACCTGATCATGAGGTGTAGGTTGCTTTGATACATTAGGAGTGAGATCTAAAGTAATGGTCAAAACCTCAGTATGTTAGGCAGCCACATTTAGTGTTGATGAAACATATATTCTCAAGATGGAATTCATAATCTCTTAACGAAGATATAAAATATTCCCTTGAGATAAGTTTAATGAGTTTGGTTATTCAGAGTGTTAGGCCTAACCACTTTAGTAAAGAGTTACTAAAGCATATATTTATGAAATTGGATTTCATAAATATATGATGAATAACTTAAAGGATTAAACTGGGTACTCAAGGATTAAGATGTAGTAATTTTCAAAGTGGCAGTCTATATTTGTGACTTTGTATTACTACGAATATTTTATGAAGGAGTTGCATGTATAATGAAGTCTTGGGATATAATTTATTAATAAGGTCTAAAGTGCAATTATATTTATATAGTGGTATTAAATATAATTAATGGTAACTTTGGACTTGTCAAGAGTTGACGGAAAAGCCCAAGGCCCATTGGAGCTATTGTCTTATTGGTCCCTTTTGGTCCCACTCCAAGCCACACACTAAAGCCCAATTGGAAAGGTCCAATAGGCCAGCCGAATTAGATAATCAGTTAGTTATAAAGGGAGAAACATACATATTTTTTATTAAGAAAAAGAATTAGAGAGAGATATCATTGTGAAATGGTGTGTATGTGAGAGTGAGACACTCTATCATTCTCCCTCGAAAACTGATTGAGAAACCACACATCTTGGGCATAAAGTGGAATTGGAGTGAAGATTAAAAGTGTTCCCGAGTACTTCTAATCTTTTGTTTTGAATTTCTACACACCAAGGTACGCTATCTTGTTCTTAAATTCTAAAATTTACATAGTGCACGTTATCAATCATGAATGAAATAGATCATTGTTTGTTGCTTCCGCTATGTGTTTTGTATGAGATACAAAACCAGTTTTACCAATAGTTACACTTAATATAATATGGTTTTACGGGTTCCATATTATATGGTTGTGGATGCAAAATTATAATGTCCTTGTAATTATGTTCATAGTCTTAAGTCAAAGTGGTCATAAATTTTTGTTCTCTAGCTACAATTTTAATTGAATCACATTGACAAAGAAAACATTTTGGACATTGTGCTTAAAGGAGGTAAAGTACATAAATTTTTGATTCAATATAGTAATTATTTCTTATACATGATGCATTTTTGGAAGATAGCCTATGATGTGATCATAGTCTCATTGAGTTGCTAACATGTTACATTGGCTTTTACGTCAATTCTGCTATAGCATGAGATCCAAGAATTAGCACTAGGTTTAGACTATATATTGTCTAAATAAGATGTTTGGTATGAATCATGTTGAGTGCTAAGAAAGGCTTAAGGAGTTCCAATTCTATATCATTTAATGAAAATATTTTCATTTTTAAATGAATTGGAATCCTTAGATATGGAGATTAATTGTTAATCTCATAAGGATATGATTGACAAGTCCTTGTTAGAATCATTTGATCAATTCAGATTTTTTTGAAAATAAATAAATTCTTTTTATTTTATTTGAGTTGATGAGTGAGTTCTACACCACGGAAGACATCCTAAAAGTTAAGTCTAGGATCAATATGACTTTATTCAAATTTTAAGCCTTAACCAAAAGGTAAGAGTAAGAAGAAGAATAATGATACCAAACAGTTGTCCTAGGAGTTGCCAAAAAGGAAATTAGAGTCAAAAGTATGACCTAAAGGAAAGTGTTTACATTATGGTAAAGCTAAGCATTGTCCATAATTGTAATCTAAATGGAAATTTAAATGTTTTACTTTTAAAGAGAAAGTTTTCATCCTTTACTATCGTATATTTTGGCACTTAGTCTAGGTTTTATTAATCTAAATGATATTCTAGACTGGTGAAAAATGGGCTTTTAGAACCATTAGTTTTTTTGTTATATTCCCAGTCTATGAATTCTATTTAGAGGATAATATGACCTAGGGCTCCTTTATTGTAAAGGGATATAGTTCTAATGACTTCTTTAGGTCAATGCATACATGAAAGAGGAATATGACTCTTTTAGAAATGGTAAAGACCATGATAAGTATTTCCATGTATTTGTTTCTTTTGAAGATATACTCTAATTAGTACTATACATTTTCTAAAATTGGTTTCAAAAGTTTGTTTCTAAGACATTTTTCAAATTGTGGATTAGGTGAAAACCTAGTATATGAAACTTCCACTTTTGGAGATGTCCAGCACTTGTGCTAGAAAGGAATTTCACAAATTGGAATCAAAAGATAGATTATTTAGCCAAGTATTGCATGTGATACTTCAAGAAAGGATTCTTTCCTTTCAAGTTTGAAGTTATTTTGTTTAGGACTATAGTCCTATGACATATAAAAGGAAAAGCATATGAAGACAGTTCCTTATACCATGTTAAAAGGAAGTCTCAATCATGCTATGCTATATACTAGGCCAAATATCTATTTTGTAGTGGACATGGTAGGCAAATATCAATTAAAATGTAGAATTGCTTAACTTAGTGGGAGTAAAGAATATACTCAAGTATCTTAAAGGAACAGAAGATTATGCTCATCCACAAAAGTAAGGATTTGATAGTTACTGGCTACACAACACTGACTTGTAGTACGATTGTGATTCATGAAGTTTGACTTCAAGATATGTGTTCACACTAGATGGTGAAGATACAGATTAAGCGTAAGTATCATCTCATTAGAGATATACTAGAGCGTGGGATGTAGTAGTAGAAAGGATAATTTATGCAATAAATGTGGCCGAAAAGTGGGAGATTGTTAGGGTTTGTGCTCTAAAATCCAATTTATTGGCATGTTATAAATAATTAAACTGTTTAATTATATGAGACTATTTATAAATGAAGTAATTGTACATTATCATTGTCCTTGAGATGCATTGTATGTGATTTATGTGATTTAGTTATAGAAAATATAAATCTCAAGTTCCTTGTAAACTCAAAATATAGTTCATAGTTGATGATGAAATTGGGCGTTTCATCTATGAAGACTAACACGACAACTAAGATGATTTGTCTTGATCATGAACGTGGAGACTTTTAGCAGATGTGTGGATATGTCTTAAGTGTGTAAGACATATTGAACTTGACCGCTGTGAGATGAATTATTCAAATAACAACTGTCACTTGAATAATTAATCTCACAACTTCTAATTTCATAAACTCTCAATCCTGAGAGGATAATGAACTCAATCATGAAATGTAGGTTACTTTGATATATCAGGAGAGTGAGATTTAGTTTTACGGTCAAAATCTCAGTATGTTAGGTAACCACACATATTATTAAGGGAACACATATTCTCAAGATGAAATCTTAATCTCTTTCTATAAAGACACAAAATATCTCCTTGAGATAAGTTTAATAGGAACTGGTTATTTAGGGCCGGCCACTTTAGTAAAGAGTTACTAAAGTTCATACTTTATGAAATTTGATTTCAAAAATATGAATAACTAAAAGATCAAACCCGTTACTCAAGGAATAAAATAGGTGTTTACAAAGTGACATTTATTATGACTTTGTTCACTATGGATATTTCATGGAGGGGTCAAATGATATCATATTAGAGTCTTGAGAAATAATTAATTAATATGGCCTAGAGTGCAATCATATTTCCATAGTAGTACTTTTTATATAATTAGTGGTAACGTTAGGCTTGTATAGTTAACAGATAAGTCTGAGGCCCATTGGAGCTAGAGCTGTATTAGTCCCTTTGGTCTTATCCCAAGCGATGCACTTAAGCCCAATTGGACTGACCCAAAAGGCAAACCTGATTAGATAATCAGTTGTTTACTTAATAAGAGTTATTAAATAAAGAAATTGCTAAGGCGGTTAAGATGTACGTATGATTAAAAGAAGAGAAAACATTTTTTCTCTACAGTATCTTGGAAATACAGTTTTCAAAAGGAAAATCAATGTATACAAGAACTAATTGAGAGGCCACTCATCTTGGGCACCTTGTGGAATTGGGATGAAGATTGAAGGTATTCTCAATTTTTGTTTTTTGAATTTCACTGCACCAAAGTAAGCTTTCTCTTCTTTGTTCTAGAATTCAAGGTTATAATGTTATCTCTCATGAATGAAGTAGATCCTTTTGTTGCTTCTATTGTGGGTTTTGTATGAGATGCAAATCTAGTTTTTCCAACATCTTCGTGTGCTTCACATGTTTGTTTACCCTCCATTTGACACCTTTTGATAGCTTGTCTTTTAGCACACTTTCCTTCTAGTTGTTCTTTTGCTTGTTTGCTGGCTTGTTTCTTTTGTCATTGCATGTACATGCGTAGGGCATGAACACTTGGAGCAAGGGTGCGACCTCCTAGGCGCAAGAAAAAAGGGCAAGGATGCAGCAAGAAGATGCAAGCCCACATAGGGCATTATTTAGTAGATTAGGGGGCCTAGCCCTTCTTCAGTGGTTTTCTCTTTCTCTCTCTCTCTTAGCCTCTTCTTTAGAGCATGTATTAGGGTTCCCCCTCTCCTTGTACCCTTTACTTTTCCTGCTCTTTTCTTGGGCCACGTTCCCTAGTATGGCAATACTTATTTTATATTTTCCTGTACCTTGCTAGGCCATACCCTTGGAATGTTGGCATTGTCTATTTTATTTTCTTGCTCTATGTGATAGCATTGTGCATGATTTATGTGTGTGTGTGTGTATATATATATGCCTGCGTGTGTATGGGTGATTGTGCACTTTGTATGATGGAGTCTCATGGCTACATAAGTGACCCTCTCTAGCCATGAGTGCTCTTGGCCTAGTGACATCAGTATGCGCTCAAGGCGATTGCTGTAGGTGTATATTTGTATCATATTGTGTGCATAGTCCCGTGGTTTGACCATCCCGATCCATGTCACCAAGTGACATTGGTTTCCCCATGTATGCGTCATGTATCAATATGCATAATGCTTTGAGGGACTCCGGCTCTTCCTAGCATGAGAATGTTGGCACGCGCTGTATACACAAGGATGAAACCCTGCTGGTGCGCCATAGCACACCAAATGCGAAACTCTACCAAATTTTCATTGTGAAAATGGGGCATCCCCATTGCCATATTCTCAGGTCAAAGGCTTGGTGAGAATAGTGTTTTGTATGCATCTGAGGCGAAGTGCTACTGGATTTCTGCCATGAAAATAAGGCAAAATGCTATAAGATTTTCACCATGAAAATTTAGTAATGATTCCAAATACACTTGGGAAGCATCGATCGAGACCAGACCCTTTCCAAATCCAAACCTCAAAGCTCAATTCGCTTAAAGCCCTGAAACATAATGCCAATAGCTCGTCTTCAACTACCTATGTCCGAAAAGTATGATTTTACAAAAATAAAGGATTGTTTACAAACAGGCATTATGGGGTGCCTAACACCTTCCCCATAGGTAACTAGACTTCCAAACTCAAAAATCAAGATTTTTTACCCATCCACATTAGATTAGGAAAAACGACATTTTTCCTAGTCTCGTATCGGTAATAAAATCAAATATAGTTAAGTGACCGATGACACCTAGAAAAATCCAATGATTGGTGGTGACTTCACTTACCCTTGGTAATTTCTTTAAAACCGACTTATATTCCAATCACACACCTAGGGTATGACATTCCTCACACATAGAATGTGAAAGCGCGCGAGCGTCGCCGCGATGGGTGGTCGAGCATCCACAAGGGATCAATAGATTGGCGACTCCACTAGGGACACTTAGAGAGTTTAGCCTTTAGAGCTTTTGATAGGATCCTAATCTTTAGACATTGGCTTTCAAAAACATTGAAATTGGCATTAGCCTCTAGGGCTTTCCTTTTGAAAATGCTTTTACTATATCCTAGTAGACTATTTTCAAAACTCAAAAATATTTTCCAAAATGTTTTTCAAATGGTTTTCCAAAAACCGACTTTGAGGTATTTTGGTATGTGTGAAGCTTTAGTACTTTCCTAAAGCATTCTTTATAGCTTTCCTTCACATGTGCGCTTGGAAAGTCTCTCCTCTTTCATTTCAAAATGCATGACATCACCCCACATTGAGTTGAACCTAGGCTTAGTGTTGAAGGCAATAGTTGCATGTGCAGTCTGGTTAGTTACTATACACCAATTTATAGGCACTTCTATGTCCATGGGTGGACAGGAGTAGCTAAAAGGGATCCCCTTGATCCTCTGTATCCTATAACTTCTATGAAGGAAGTATTAGATGAGGTCCCCCCTAAGAATAGGACCAACTTACCAGTTAAGCCATGTCTCATATAGTTGGCCTAGACTAAGTCAAAACCCGTAAGGACTAGGAAGAGCCAAATCCGAGTGAACATCCTACCCTAGGCTAGGATATCCTTTATAGGATTGCTTTTAAAATGAGTCAAGGAGAAAGTGTCCAGTTTTCGTTTGCAGGTTTGCCCTTTTTGCTTGCATCAAAGAGCTGTGCTCTACTCTAGGTTCTATCCATCCTATTTACATAGAATTTGTGATTGACCCCTATGGAAAAGCGACCACATTTCTTACACATTAGATCATACCCAATATCTAATGGTTTCCAACCCTACAAGGGTATTCATGCATACACTAATGGCTCCATCATGTAAATGTGTACAAATAAAATTTGTGGCAAGTGGCCAAAACTCCATGCCAAGGAGGACATTGCCAAGGGAACCGAGATTCATCTAGTCCTACTTTGGAGGGCTCTGCACCCTAGTCTAAAAATGAGACTCGGCCACCACCAAATCCAAATCAAGGCAAACCACATCGCCATTTATCCCACAAGGGGCTGACCCAGAATTGCGTCCTCCTAAGGATAAGACCTTAAAGTTTGGTTACAATCAGGTCAAAAGTCAAATGGGACCCTCACTAAGAAAATCTATATCATAAAGGGCTCCGGCGCCCGATGAAGTATTGATCTGGATAGCCTGACCAATTTCTCTTAAGTCATTATGCCTCCCAAGTTCAAGGCATCCGAGTTTGTCAAGTATGATAGCATTGGAGATCCTTGCACCCATATGCGCATGTTCTGTAGGAAGATGGCACCCTATGTAGACAATCATCCTTTGCTCTTCCAGATTTTCCCTGATAGCTTGACTGGCCTTGCAACCACATGGTATGTGAAATTAGAAAAGACCTTTAGCTGGAGAGAGAAGGCCAATGCCTTCTTGGAGTATTTTCGGTTCAATACTAAGATAACTCCTGACTGCACAATTCTTTCTATGAGTATGCCCAAAGGTGGTTTAAGCTAGCTGCCCAAGTGCTTCCTTCCATGATGGAAGACAAAATGATCAAATGGTTCATTGAAAACCTTTAGCCTCCTTACTATAAGAAGATGATCAGTGCCTAAGTCACTCACTTCACAAGCCTGATTCCTATAATGGAGCATATTGATGAGGGTATTAGGAGCAAGAAAATAGCCAATCTTGAGGCTTTGAATTCTATGATAGAACAATAGGGGAAAAAGGCAACCGGCCGCGAAGGGAAGGAAGCCGATGTTCATATGATCGATAAAGCACCTGAAGGACCGAGGGGTGTCATTTCTTCTTATACAGCCCTAAACGCCTGGCCTTATTTGCAACAAGTTCAGCCAGCCCAGGAACCTTACCGATCATTCAATCAAAGTGGAACGATCGATCGACCTCGATATCCTAAGGCGGAGCCATAAAAATTCTCTTTGTTACCCATGCCCCTGGCAGAGCTTTTTGCCCATCTGTTGGAGAAGAAGCTAGTGACTCCAATATTTATGAAACTCAAAGACAGTCCTACTCCCCCCAATTTTGACCCGTCCAAGAAATGTGAACACCATTTTGGCACCAAAGGTCACACTTTGGAAGAATGCATACATTTGAGACATCGAATCCGAGATTTCATCGACAACAAGTTAGTATAGTTAGACAACACAACTAGGCCGAATGTCATCACTAATCCCTTGCCTCCTCATCTAGAAGGGAATGCGAATGCTATCTCTACAGTGGAGGAGAGGATCCCAAATTTCTCATACCCCTCATTCTTTTGAAAGTAATGCTACAGGCTTTAGCCTAAGAAAGTCACATTGTTCTAGAGAACATAGATGCCCCAAGTTTCGACTAGGAAGTCTGCTCATTCGGTCACAGTGGGGACAAGCATACCCTATTCAATTGTAGAGTGCTTACGGCACAAGTTCAGAGTTTAGCAAACCATGGCATTATCTGGATTGAAAGAGAAGTCGTGCAGAGGAATGATTGCATGGCAGCCAGCCTATGCCCTCCAAGTACCCAAGCTGGAACTAGCCACAACGCTATGTCAATTGGATCAAGGAAAGACTGAGATGAATACTTGCATGAGTGCCTTTGTAAGATTCCTTTAGGGATGAGGACGCCAACTCCTCCAACTTCAGTCATTATCAAAGATATTATAGAATCATCTGTGGATTCTGGACTACCAACTCCAAAAAAGGAACAAATTATGCCAACCATTGAGCGTTTGCTCCTTTGATCTTATCTTTGCCTGGGATTACCAACCCATCTCCAAGATTTGCCTAAAAGGTAACCCATGTTGTCCTCGCTAATTAAGGTTTCGATCCTCTAGTTCTGCCAAAGTCCATCCAAGGAATCTCAAGGGCTTCTAGCCCAAAAGTTTTAGAAGCTGCGTTGCCTAGCCCAATCATCATTGTTTCAAAGATGCTCTCCCTAGTGCCAAATTTGTAGACTCAAGAAGGTGTGGTCATCCGCATGCCAAAGCCCTTCCCTTACAAAGATAGCCATTGTGTACTATGGAAGTATGATGTGACTTTGATCTCCACCCAAATTGGAAAGGAAGAGGTTTGCTCTAATATCTCTTCAGGCCTAGCCATACTTACCAGGAATGATCGATGTTATACTCTTGAAGAACTAGAAAAGAGGAGGAAAGAGATTGGCAAGAGCATAACTGAACCAGTCAGGAATAGGGTCACCACTGAAGAAGCTAAGGAATTCTTGAAAATCATCTGAAATGATGATTATAGTGTGATTCAGTAGTTGAACAAATCTCCAGCTAAGATTTCTATTTTAGACTTGTTACTATCTTCCAAGGGCCATCGTGAAGCTCTATTGAAGGTATTGAAGGAAACACATGTTCCTACAAATGTTACAGACTCCTCCTTCGTGGTTCTAGTATCATCAGTGTTAGCCACTAACCAAGTCTCATTTTTAGATGATGAGTTGCCTCCAGAAGGAAAAAATCATACTTTGGCCATGCATATCGTGGTCAAATGTGCAAATATGATTGTCGCAAGGGTATTAATCGACAATGGATCAACCCTAAATGTCTACTTGATGGCCACTCTTGAGCGCCTAAAGGTGGATATGTCTCTTATTAAGCCCAGCACTATGATCATTAGAGCCTTCGATAGCACGCGTCGCGAAGTGCAGTAGTTTTAATGGCTGCAATGGAAATGCTAAAGTTTGGGTACAAGTTACGCCAAGGCCTCAGGGCCATAGGACGTGGGAGCCTTGCTCTCATTGAACTCTTAGATAACAAAGGTAGATTCGGTTTGGGGTATGAACCCACTCATGAAGAACTCTTGCAAGCTTTTAGAGGAAAGAAAAGGAAGTGTGACACTTCAGGGATGTCTATTCCCCATATTAGGACCACTTTTCTGGCTCCGGCTAAAGTCATTACACTAGAACCTTTATAGGAATTGGAAGACAAAGAGCCTGATCTGGCTTGCATTATCTAGCACTATCCCAAAGAGTTCTTCGTGAACTAACTAATACTATCCAACTAGGGATGCTAGGCAAGATGGCAGGCCTTTGGACCATCGAGCCTTGCATTGTGGTTGCATCGGCTGAGTTAGGAGTATTCCATCATCGAGTGATTGGGCCTTCTGATCACCCAAAAGGGTTGGAATAACATATTTAGTTTGTTTTGCATGCTTATATTATTTCATGCTTTAATTGTATTCCATGTTCATTTCCTCAGTTTGTTTTCCTAGAAACAACAAAAAAGTGCATTTCTCTTTTATCATTATTAGGCATGAACCTTGTTTTCCCCCTACCCAATATATGTTAATGAAATATTCAGCATATTATTCAGGAAAATTCTTGATGGTTAGTGTATTCAAGAATACGCTAACCCATGTGAACTAACATTTGCTTAATGAGTATTTTCTTTGGATTTTAGAGTTATTTATGTGCAAGAAGTGGAGAAATATTTTCTACAATAGAAAATGAAGAGAGTCATTTACATTGCAGAAAAGTGCAGAAAACTTTACTGCATAGTAGAACATTAAGAAAAGTTAGTTCCGCAGCAGAAACTGGAAAAATGTTCCTTTTGCGATAGAGATGGAGAAAGGCCACTTACGCTGCAGAAAAGTGCAAAAATCTTTACTACACAGAAGAAAGTTAAGACAAGTTAGTCTTGTGACAGAAATTGGAGAAAAGCTCATTCTATGGCAGAAACGGAAAGCAAGCCCATTTTGTAGCGTCTTCTTTTGGGCTTTGGACTCAACGATTGCGCACAAACTAGTAGCGAAAGAATAGTACCTTGGAGCCTATTCCGCGGAGTGTCCGCCCCAACTTTCTTCTTAGAAAAAGTTTAGACTAAATATCGTCTAATAACATCAAGATGCATGTCTAAGATACAAAAAGCGTAATACCCACCCTTAACAGAATGTATATAAATTGTAGAGTTTTTAAGATTTAAAATTTAAATATATATTTGAATCACAATTAGTTAGTATAAATTGTTAATATATAAGTATGATTTGTAAAATCAAATGATAAATACTCCTCGGCCTTGGTGTACCATCAAGAATCACCGTCAATTTTAATGAACTGCAGATTGGGAGTTGGATGCATTTATGCCATGTTTAAAATGACAGCAGAGACATTGACCTTTTATTCAGTTCCACCAACATAAATCTCTTCACATGGCCTCTTCATTTAGTACGTTCTAACAATAAGTTTATTGGGTTCCAACCCCAACAGTAAGTTTGAATTTTTGTTTTTTTTTTTTGGGAGTAACAATTATTTGAAAAACTAAGGACATGTTTGGTGAATAAGTTATAACACACTTGCATACATTTTAAACAACCTTACACACATTTTAAACAACCTTACACATATTTTAACATACTTTATCATCCACACATATATCAAAAACACTCAAACAACATAACTTAAATTACTCTCTCATACACTCCTAAAACCCCATAAAAAGCTATTCTCTATTGCTTATAATATGTTATAGCATAAGTTTGTACCTTTTTTTTAGAATATATTTTTAAAAAAAAATTGTACTTGGTTGTACGGAATATGGTGGGTTTATGCCAATATCTCCTTACTAATAAATGAATAAATTTTGGTTAATTAAGCAATTTTTTATTTATTTCTTATATATCTAGTAGATAATGAAATTTGTTAAGAAATCTTTAATTCCTAATTCATTTGGTAACAATTTAAGAATAATCTATACATTACCAATTACATTATATAAATAACATAACTATTATGTGATTTTATATGTGGATGCTAGGGGTGACTGTCTATATTCAAGATTTACCCTAGATTCACCAAAAGTGGGGTTGAGGTTCCACGTTTAAAAAAGAAAAATAAGGAGATAAATTACATTTAAAAGTTCATTATAGGCAAAACTACATTATTGGTCTATGAAATTTACTCTATAAATGCAATTGGTCCCTCAAGTTTAAAGTGAACACTTTTAGTCCCTCAAGTTTAAAAAATAAGTAATATTAATCCTTTTGTTAACTGCAGTTACTGTTAATATCTACGTGGCTAACGGAGCAGTGATGTGGCTAGCGGAGTAGTGATGTGGTGTCTTTTCAGTTCTTTAATACAATTCTATCTTTTATCTAAAAAAAGAAAAGAAAAGAGAGAATCACAATTTAAAATGAACGCACCACCAAAACAATAAAATGCTAAAACACAATTATGAAAAAAAGAATGCCTACAATATAACACCTCAGAGATTTGATTTGGGTAACCCATTAAATGACTCATTTGAGTTTTTTTTTTTTTTTTTTTTTAATATAAGAAAATTCCACAATACTTTAAAGGATGTCATGTTACTACTTTGTTAGCCACATAAGCATTGACATTAATGGTAATTAACAGAATGATTAATTATGTTCATTTTTTAGACTTGAGGGACTAAAAATGCTCACTTGAAACCTGAGGGACCAATTATGCTCACAAGGCAAACTTTAGGGACCAATAGTGTAGTTTCACCTTCACTGTATATAGGTTGAGTACCATGTTTTAAGAAATTTCAAATTAAATCCCACACTTTCAAAAACAATTCAATTCAAAACCATGAACACGTTAGGCATAATGTTGTTAACGTAAAATACTTAAATAAAAAAACGTTGCGTGGCTTGCATTGAAATAATACTCATATTTAATGGATACATGTGATGAAATAACCATACAACGTTGTTTATTTAAGCATAACCATTAATGGTGTCGTCGTAAATGGATGTATGGTTTGAATTAACCTGTTTTTGTAAGAATTAATATGAAACTTCTGAAATTATGAAGTTTAATTTGAAAATCATCTTTTAACTATGGAGCTTAAATTGTCGCTGTCTTTTTGCATCCATGGCTGAATGGTTAAAGTGCCCAACTTAATAAAAAGACAAATTCATAGGTTCAATTTGTGTTGGATGCGCTTAGAATGCTCAGTTCAATTGCTACTCACAAAATTTATACATATAGCTCACCTTTATAACTTATGGGGCACTTCACTCGCTCAACACTCGTTCAAAATATCCAATTGTAATTTATTAAAAAAATATAAATGGTCATTTAAATCAACACATAGTAAGTTAAAAGAATTTTCCCTTCAAATTAGTATGGAGGAAAACTGTCCTTTTTCTTTTTTTAATTCTTGCTTTCTCTTTTAATTATAATTTTTCCTTTTATATATAATTTTACATTATATATATCCAATCAATTTCCTTGAAATTACATATGTGGCACTCATATGTTCAAGCTAATAATTCCATAGCATAGTTATTAAACCTTGACCATAAACCCAGTGACTTGACACTTAAATCGGCCAGAATGCTTAAATGAACTATTTGTGCATACGACCCTGTGAAACCTAGTCAAACCCAGCAGATTTGTGGCGACCCAAGTAACCCGAATGGGATTATATGACCTTAGTTTTTGAAATTTGTAAAATTACAATTTTTTTTTTTTTGAGGAGCAGTAAAATTACATATATAGATCCACTGTATTGACTTTTTTTCTATTTAATGTTATATAATATGGTAATTTAAAGAAGAGAAAACTTAAAGAAATTTTTTTAAAAGTAATGCACTTATTTGTTTTTCTACATACATACCTCTAAGACTCATTCAGTTTAATCAAGGTATATTTCTATGTTTTAAATTTACATATTTATGTTATTATTCTTCAAACTTATATATATATATATATATATATATATATATATATATATATATATATATACATGAAAAGTTTTTAATTTGACTCTGAGGTTCAACTGATAACCCACTTGTTAAATCGGTGACCTAATGACCTAACTCAAAGACTGAGTCAATGTTCAGACTTGGTTTAATAACTATGATCCATACGAGATAAAAGAATAAGATATTCATATAATATAAAATGAATGTTTTTTTTTTAACTTTTAAAAATTGCGACATAAGCTTTTGTAAATTGTTGTTGAGGACAAAATTTTCATGCCACATGACTTTATTTCATTGACAACCCACACCACATCAATATTATCATGGATTTTGGATAAATTTATTTCAATGCCCAAAAGAGCTCATATTTACACAAAACAGTGCCAAAGCCCATGGTCCAAAACCCATGGCAATGTTATCTCGTCAAAGCTCGTGGTTTAAACTCATGGAACATCATCTCATTTTCAGCTTATGATCTAAGCTGACGAGTCTCATCGGGAGAACTTTGGGAGTTGTGGTTTGGAGGGTCAAAAAGTATGTTTAGTAAAGTTCCAGCAGTTCAAAGTTCATAAAGGAAATATGTTGCTTGGCATGTCTCCCCCAATTACCTAGACTCTAATGAGTCGGTGTGCAACAGGTAACATTTGGTAAGCCTCTATTATCACATATAAAGTAACATATCTTAAATTTTTCTATCTTAAATAGGTAACATATAAAGTGATGTTATAGCTGGAACCACAAACTATATCAAGATAAGTGAAATATTTCTCTATCTTTAAATTTGTGTTATTGAGTACATGTTACTTAATCACCAGTGTATCGCTAGATGTAAGTTACTCTAATAATATCTTACTATTTAATAAACATGGATTCACTAATATCTCACCAATGAACATATATAATGATAAATTGAATCCATCTCACTATCGCTAAACCTATATTTTTTGGACATAAATCACCACTGGAGATGTATATATTATTTGGACATGAATCACTGCTGGATACGTATATTATTTGGACATAAACCACGGCTGGACATGTATTATTTGGAAATAAACCACCACTGGACATACATATTATTTGGGCATAGACGACCGTTGGACATATATTATTTAGACATGAACCACAACTGGACATAGAGTATTTTGGACTATTTTGGACTCATCCTATTATTGGACATATGACGCTTAATCAATTATTCTCTAATATTGGAAATCACTTAGTATACATAATTATGATATTAAACTTGTCATTTAATCAAAGCTATTATGCTAAACATACTATTTATTTATTTCAACCATTATTACGATTAGACTTTGGGCTTTACCTATTTGTAGGCATTATCTATTCCAACCATTATTTTATCAATGGAATTCAAATACCATATCCAATGCCTATGGTTCAAATCCATAGCAAATTATTTATCAAAAGCCCAAGCTACATGGCACCATTGAAGCCAAATTCTTATTGGCAACATTAAAGCCCATTGCTACATAGCATCATCAAAAGCCCAATTCTTATTGGCACCATCAAAGCTCATTGCTACATGGCACCATCAAAGCTCAATTCTTATTAGCAACATAAAAAACCGAAGCTAATTACTTGGCACTATCAAAAGCCCAAGCTAACTATTTGGCACTATTTCATCAAAAGCCTAAGCTAACTACTTAGCACTATTTTATCAAAAGCCCAAGGTTATTAATAATTGACAAATACTATATTATAAATATTTTACTAAAAGCCCAAGAGCTATTTTTGGCAAACCATCGTGTCAAAAAGCCCAAAATCACTAGAAAAAAATATCATATCTTACTTAATAAGGGTATTTTAGTCCGATAGGAAATTTTGTTGTTCATCCGTCATAAATGATCCCGATAGACTTAATACTCCCTTTTCTATCTATCTAGCTAAGTGCTCACATGGGCTGATAGCCCCATCCACACCATCTCGACAGACGAGCTACGTATCCTCCTAACCATAAGCCTGTCACCATGACGCGTCCCTCAAATCTATCACGGTAATGGTTCAGACGAGTGAATATATGACGAGTAGAAACCGACAAATGGATAAATCCTCATTTCCTCACTTGCATATCGATGAATGGATGGCCAAGCTAACGGGCAGAAATAATGGGCCCCACAATACCTTATGTAATCTCCACACATATGTCCTCATATGGAAATATCTTACGCACCACGTCCAAAGACTACTACACACTCATATCTTTCCCATATGGAAAGACACCCTAAAATCTTGGAACCCTAATTCCAAATCTTCCCTACAAGGAAAGATCCCTACATCCAAGGGATCTTGGTTCATTGTTCATCACTATATAAGCATTAGACCTCCTCTTCTCCCAAGTACGCAGAAAATTCCTAGCTCTCTCATTATAGAGTTCTTGGAGATTTCTCATTCACTAACTTAAAGTTTAGAGGCTCTTCGGCCAGCACCCCACTAGTTATTATCATTTACTCAAAAATCATTACATTTAGCAAGTTATAAAGCCACCAAAATGAGGAACCATTTATTCAAATCAAGAAAGATTACTCCAGCAATAAATGGACACACATCCAACAGCCTACCTAGACAAACAAAACAAGCTCCTTATGGCTGGAAGAACTCAACTATCTCTTTGCTACCAAAAAAAAAATGATCATCTCAACTGTTGGATATGACATGTTCTCTTTAACTAAGGGATCTAGTAGTTACATCCAAATCAGATCTCCAACTGCTTATATTCAGAATATTGGCAGTCTTGTCAGTCTATATAGACACCTCCAGTAGCTAGTCTTCTACTAATCAAGCATGTTCAAGCAAAAAATCATTATACAAGATCATTACCACAAGTGTTTGAGTTGTTTCAAACATCTAAGTGCCAAGATTACACCATTGAACTTATCAAGGTGCTTCCCACCTTCCAAATCTATGTTTATCCAATGCCTCTACACACTTAGGGGCTTGATTTATTAGTCCAAAGGGTTCCATTTCTGGGGCTACAACTAGAAATTGAACAAAGTATCAACTATGTCAATGGAGCATTTCCTCTACACAGTCTATCAGTCCAACAATGGACAATCTCTTTCATGAACATTTTATTTGACATTCATCACAAAAATACAAGCAACAAATGAAGCTCATATCAAGACCAGCTCTCATAAACTTCATCATCACATTTCCCAAGTCAAGTAAATGGAAACATCATATCTCTTCATCTATTGTACCACATATCCAACAACACCTATTTTATTACTCTAGTAGTACTATAGGCCATCATCTCTAGCGGTTAGCAATCTCAAAATGGTTCATCCACAAAGTCTTCAAGCAAAACCTTTACACATGCATGCCTTTGCAACACAAGCCAATGCACTTGGGGGCTGAATGTTGAGGAAAATTTTTTAACCCCACATGGCTTTATTTCATTGGCAACCCACACCACATCAATATTATCATGGGTTTTGGGTAAATTCCAAAAGAGCTCAGAGCCCATATTTACACAAAAAGACTGCAAAACCTATAGTCCAAAACCCATGGCGATATTATCTCATCAAAGGCTAGTTCAAGCACATGGCACATCTTCTCATTTTCAGCTCATGATCCAAGCTCATGAGTCTCATCAGGGAAATTTTGGGAGTCAAAGTTTGGAGGGCCAAGAAATATGTTCAGTAAAGTTTTAGCAGTTCAAAGTTGATAAGGGAAACATGTTGCTTGGCATGTCTTCCATAATTTCCTGAACTCTAACGAGTCAGTAAGCCTTTATTATCACATAACATTTAAAATGATAAAACTCCTCATTACTCTTTACCTAAAACTTAATGTTCATCATATAATCTAATTATATTATTTCATATAAATTATCTTACTATTTTCATCAAAATCCAGCCCAAACACATGGATAAATCTTATTATAGTTCGAACCACAAACTATATCCAGATAAGTAAAATATTTCTCTATATTTAAATTTGTGTTATTAAGTACGAGTTACTTAATCATATGTGTACCGCTAGATGCAAGTTGCTCTAATAATATCTTACTATTTTGATAAACATGGATTCACTAATATCTCATTAATGAACATATATAATGATAAATTGAATCCATCTCACTGCCGCTGGACCTATATTATTTGGACATAAACCATTGTTGGACATGTATATTATTTGGAAATGAACCACTGTTGGATATGTATATGATTTGGACATGAACTACTATTGGATATGTATTATATGGACATAAACCACTGCTAGATATGTATTATTTGAACATATACCACTGCTGGATATGTATTATTTGGACATAAACCACAACTAGACATATATATTATTTGAACATAGACCACAATTAGAGATATATTATTTGAACATGAATCACAGCTAGACATAGACTATTTTGGACTCGTCCCATTATTGGACATATGACACTTAATTAATTATTCTCTAACATTGGAAATCACTTGATATGCATAATTATGATATTCAACTCATCATTTAATCAAAGCTATTATGCTAAACATATTATTTATTTATTTAAACTATTATCATGATTCTTAGATTTTGGACTTTATCTATTTTGTAGGCTTAAAAATGTATGGGAAGCCATTAGTCTATGTGACCCAATGTCGAGTTCCAGATTAGACTCCCCAAAACAAATCTGGGTCTAGCAAAGTCACCCCACCAGCAAAAGAGATGTGGTTACGCACAAAAATGACTCCCGCCAATTGTAAAGCACACCCAACATGAGAAGACACAATAATGCTAGAATCACATATTTTCACATATGTACACTTCGCCATAGATATCCAATGCAGCATATTGTGATTAACAATCTATCAGTATCACATGGACCCATAATTCTTTCTTTATCACTTACAACTTGCCACATAAAACAGTTGTGGCAAAGTTTGAGTTAAAGTGTGTGGCATTATTGGGGAAGACGTGAAGTGCACATATATTCTATATATTATGTGATGCAAAATCAAAGAAACCTGTTTGAATTTTATCACATGATGCATGAAAAATATGATCTTCTATATTCGATTCCAAGATTTTCATGGAAAACATTCACAATCTCATTTTAAGCATTCAAAATCGTAAATCACTTGAAATTAAACATATATCAAATCCTAATCTACAATACATCAAATACGATGCATGAAACACATGGAATTGTGATAAACATATTATTATTCCATAGACCTAAATAAACTTAAAAATAAGAATTTAATTGGGTCAGATCTAATCTTTTAAAAAAAATGGACAAAACTTAGGTACAGTCAGTACTTAGGTTCTCAATTAAAGTATAACACATGGTCAATTTATAAACGCAAGCATAGAACGTTAAATTCATTTCAACGGTAATAGTATTCAGATCTTCAAAACAGCAAAGAAAAAAAAAAAAAAAACCAAGCATGTCAACAAAACTTTCTAATGGTTGAAGTTGTGATCATGGAAATCTTAACCATGAAATTTAGACAAAGAAAAACAAAAGAGATGAGATAGAGAGTGTATGGGTGCATCGCCATCTTTGTGGAGTGGTATGAATTATTTTTTATTTATGTATTTTAGAGAAAAGTTAATGTATACCCTAAAAGCATTGGCTTATGAACTATGGTTAGAAACTTTTTTATGGGAAAATAAAAAAGTAGCTAACTTTTTTTACATCTTTTTATCTTTTCCATGAAAATGGTATTAAAATTTTCCTAAAATAGTTTATTAACAAATATCCTAATTAAGGGCACTTGTTAACAGGACCCTTTATTTTATTAAGAAGTTCTACTATTTTTAAGAGACAAATCATGATATTCAACCAGCCAATTATGGACTCTTTATTGTTTATGTCATTCAAACTAAAATTCTTCTGAACACCATTCAACCCTTGGTCACTGGTGATATGAATAGATAATTATCTCTAGATTTCATGGATTGGAAGATCCAAGTAGCTCTAAAGCAGATGGCTCCATTAAAGGCCATAAGTCTAGATGGTATGCACCATTTATCAAAATTATTGGAATCTTGTTAGTAATGACATAACTCAGTTGATGCTATATTTTTTCAATTCGGCCTCTCTTCCAACTCATCTTAATCATACTTTTATTACCCTTATTCCAAAATTTTCTAATCTAGAGTTAGTTTCAGAGTTTCAACTCGTAATTCTCTGCAATGTTTTGTATAAACATTTTTCTAAAGTTTTGGCTAATAGACTTAAAGAAAATTTTGCCTCAAATTATAACAGAGCATCAGAGTGCATTCACAAAAACCAACTTATTTATGATAATATCTTGGTTACTTTTGAGTCTCTCTTCAATATGTAGCATCATGACTTTATGTAAGGCGGTTTCATGGCTCTTAAGCTTGACATGAGTAAAACTTACGATCGTGTGGAATGGTCATTCTTAGAATTAATGTTGAGAAAATTGGGTTTCAATGAGAGATGGATTACTCTTCTAATGTTATGTGTCACTTCGTTGTCATACTCCGTATTAGTCAATGGTGAACTTAAAGGTTTGATCAAACCTACAAGGGGTATTCGACAGGGTGACCCTCTCTCACCCTTCATCTTTTTGTTATGTACTGAAGCCCTCCATGGCCTTATCTCACAAGCTACCAATAATGTGGACATCCACAGGGTTTCTTTGAGTAAGAGAAGCCCAAAACTAACTTATCTTTTATTTGCGAGTGACAGTTTGTTGTTTTGCAAATCTACAGCCGCTAAATGCCCGAGAGTATTGGAGTTTCTCAAGGTGTACAAGAGTTGTTCAAGATAACAACTTAACAAAGCCAAAACCACCATTTTCTTCAACAAATTCACTCCAGATGATGATAGTTAAGCTGTCCAAGCTTTGTTGGGGTTGACTGAAATTAGATAATACGAAAATTATCTTGGGTTGCCATCATTGGTTGGATTAAGGAAAAAAAAAAAGCATTGAGTATATAAAGGAGAGAGTTTGGAGAAAGATTCAAGGATAGGAGGAAAAACTATTATCTCAAGCGGGTAGGGAGGTTTTAATCAAGGTGGTGGTTCAAAATCCCTACCTACACAATGAATTGTTTCAAATTGTTTTTGGGGCTTTGTCATGAAATTGAAAGCTTGATTCGAAAATTCTGGTGGGGACAAAGTTATGATCGGAGGAAAATACATTTGATTTGATGATGCACAAAATCATCAATGATTTAATCGTCCACACACGTGTCAATGAGTGCACCTGAAGAACAAAAAGAGAGAAAGAACCTACAGAGAGCATTGGTAGGGTGGCAGCCAAAGACCCTTTGAAGGTTAAGTTTGTTGGAAAAATTCATGTTTGTATCGCATACGACACATACGCAGCGGAAAAAAAAATGGATCTACTTCATTCACAAATGTTAACATTTACTATGTAAATTTCAGAATTCAAGAACAAGAGAGCATACCTTGATGCGGTGAAATTCAAAACTAAATATCAAAAGTACTTGGGAACACTTTTAATCTTCACTCAAATTCCATTTTATGCCCAAAAAGTGTGGTCTCTCAATCAGTTTCCAAGGAAGAATAAGAGAGAGTCTCACACTCACGTATACATCATTTCACAATATAGTGTCTCTCTCTTAAAATTCTGTATATTTCTCCCTTTGTATCTAACTGATTATCTAATTGGGCTGGCATTTTGGGCCATTCCAATTGGGCTTTAGTGTGTGGCTTGGAGTGGGACCAAAAGGGAACAAATAAGACTCTAGCTTAAATGGGCTTTAGGCTTTTCTGTCAACTCTTGACAAGTCCAAAATTACCATTAATTATATTTAATACTACTATATAAATATAATTGTACTCTAGGCCTTATTAATAAATTATATCCCATGACTTTATTGTACATGCAACCCCTTCATAAAATATTCGTACTAATACAAAGTCATGAAGATTGCCACTTTGAAGATTATTACATCTTAATCCTTGAGTATCTGGTTTAATCCTCTAAGTTATACATCATATATTTATGAAATCCAATTTCATAAATATATACTTAATAACTCCTTACTAAAGTTGTTAGGCCTAACACTTTGAATAACCAAACCCATTAAACTTATCTCAAGTGAATATTTTATATCTTTGTTAAGAGATTATGAATTCCATCTTGAGAATATATGTTCCATCAACACTAAATGTGGTTGTCCTACATATTGAGGTTTTGATCGTGACTTTAGATTTCACTCTTGATATATTAAAGCAACCTACGCTTTATGATCAAGTCCATTGACTCTAGCTCCACTGGGCTTTGGGCTTTTTTGTCAACTTTTGACAAGTCCAAAGTTACCATTAATTATATTTAATACCACTATATAAATATAATTATACTCTAGACCTTATTAATAAATTATATCCAAGACTTTATTGTACATGAAATCCCTTTATAAAATATTCGTAGTAATACAAAGTCATGAATATAGATTGTCACTTTGAAGATTAATACATCTTAATCCTTGAGTACTTGGTTTAATTCTATAAGTTATTCATCATATATTTATGAAGTCCAATTTCATAAATATATACTTTAGTAACTCCTTACTAAAGTGGTTAGGCCTAACACTTTGAATAACCAAACCCATTAAACTTATCTCAATGGCATATTTTATATCTCCGTTAAGAGATTATGAATTCTATCTTGAGAATATATGTTCCATCAACACTAAATGTGGCTACCCAACATATTGAGGTTTTGATCGTGACTTTAGATCTCACTCCTGATATATTAAAGCAACCTACGCTTTATAATCAAGTCCATTGACTCGAGCTCCAGTGGGCTTTAGGATTTTTTGTCAACTTTTTACAAGTCCAAAATTACCATTAATTATATTTAATACTACTATATAAATATAATTGTACTCTAAGCCTTATTAATAAATTACATCTCATGACTTTATTGTACATGCAACCACTTCATAAAATATTCGTACTAATACAAAGTCATGAAGATTTCCACTTTGAAGATTAGTACATCTTAATCCTTGAGTATCTGGTTTAATCCTCTAAGTTATTCATCATATATTTATGAAATTCAATTTCATAAATATATACTTAATAACTCCTTACTAAAGTTGTTAGGCCTAACACTTTGAATAACCAAACCCATTAAACTTATCTCAAGGGAATATTTTATATCTCTGTTAAGAGATTATGAATTCCATCTTGAGAATATATGTTCCATCAACACTAAATGTGGTTGCCCAACATATTGAGATTTTGATTGTGACTTTATAATTCACTCCTGATATATTAAAGCAATCTACACTTCATGATCAAGTCCATTGACTCTAGCTCCACTGGGCTTTGGGCTTTTTTGTCAACTTTTGACAAGTCCAAAGTTACCATTAATTATATTTAATTCCACTATATAAATATAATTGCACTCTAGACCTTATTTATAAATTATATCCAAGACTTTATTGTACATGAAATCCCTTTATAAAATATTCGTAGTAATACAAAGTCATGAATATAGATTGCCACTTTGAAGATTAATACATCTTAATCTTTGAGTAATTGGTTTAATCCTATAAGCTATTCATCATATATTTATGAAATCCAATTTCATAAATATATACTTTAGTAACTCCTTACTAAAGTGGTTAGACCTAACACTTTGAATAACCAAACCCATTAAACTTATCTCAAGGGAATATTTTATATCTCCGTTAAGAGATTATGAATTTCATGTTGAGAATATGTGTTCTATCAACACTAAATGTGGCTTCCTAACATATTGAGGTTTTGATCGTGACTTTAGACCTCACTCCTGATATATTAAAGTAACCTACACTTCATGATCAGGTCCATTATTCTCTCAAGATTAAGAGTTCATGTAAATAGAAGTCGTGAGATTTATTATTCAATTGACAATCCTTAGGTGAGTAATAAATCTCACAGTGGTTTAGTTCAATATGTCTTAACTCTTAAAACATATCAACTAGAAGTCTCCACTTCCATGATCAAGATAAATCATCTTAGTTGACATGTTATAGTTTTCGCAGATGAAGTGTCCAATTTCATCACCGACTACAAACTACAATTCTAAGTTTACAAAGAATTTGTGATCTATATCTTCTATGACTAAATCATATAAATCACATACTATGCATCTCATGGACTATATGATAATGTCCAAATATTCTTGTTACCATTATTTTAGATGATAATAAAACAACTTTATTAATCATAACATTAAGTCATACATAGCATCATACAATAGGATTTAAAGGCACTACCCCTAACAAAGTTAGTGACAAAAGAATCTCCAAGAACTCAAGAGTGCAAGAGCTAAGGAGAATTCATGTACCTCAAGAAGGTTAGGGTTTGTTGTTTATATAGTAGCAAAGAGCTAACCTAAATCCCTTGATATGGGGGGAGTTTCCTTATAGAGAGAAAGGCCCTGAGATCTTAGGGCTTCTCTTCCCATATAGGACAGATCTAATCATGCAGGAGGATTTTTAGTTATGGTGTGAAAGTTGTTTCCCTGTAAAGACATATGAGTGGACTCCACGCAAATCCTACGTGGAGTCTTGGAGCAATTTTATTGTTAGAAAGGGTGTTGGATCATCGGCCTACCTCACTCAACGAGTTAAGGAATGGTAACACCCCTTAACGAATCTGTAATGAAGGTATTGAATATCACGAGCACAAAACTGATGATTGAATAGGCTTCATCGGCCTCTTGGGTTGATTTCTAATTTGGTATCTAAAGCATAGCGACGCTTCATTTTCTGTGCCTTCTTGCCCTATAAATAGTTCAATGTTATTATTGTCCCCTTTATTCAAATATTTTAACATTTTTTTCATCCTAGAGCTCCTTCTTTGAATTTTGGTATTTTTTGGTTTTACTTGTTCGTTGCTTTTAAAAATTTAGGTATGCCATCCATCCCTCGTTTATTTTATTTAACATTCTTGCTTTCTCTTTAGTTTTTTACTTAGAAGATAGGGTGAGTAGAATCTTAGCTTTCATTTGTCGCTTGTAGGTAAGGGAATGTCTGGAGATAGTGAAGCAACAAGTGAACGTTGATCATCAGTCCGCAAGGGTTCGGACGACAATGAGACCAGCCAATCTAGGCTCAAGTATATTTCGGATGATTCATCGATTTTCGAGAGAGAGTCAGCGTCCGATATACCCCCTAGGGAAGCTAGTCCTTCTGGGTGACATCCTAGTCCTTCTCCCTGTTGATTGGTCGGTTCATGACTTCCCATTCTGCATGACTAAGAATGTGTTCAGAAGGTTAAGACCTTATTTCCAGATACCCGACGATATGCCCATTAGGAAAGGCCATAGAGGAGAGAAATGTTATACCGGAGGTTCATCGAATGTGGGCTTTTACGAGGCTGCCTTCATAGCGGGGCTATAGTTGCCTTTGACCTCTTTGCATCTTCGGTTAGCAGCCTATATAGGCATGTCTTTTTGTCAGATTTCCCCCAATTCTTGGAGGATCTTTATTGGGGTTGAGGTGTTATGGGGTCAGCTTAGTGGAGGCCATTGGTCTCTGACCGTCGAGGAGTTCTTTCATTTCTACAAACCCTAGGAGATTCCACAATTGAAGGGGTTTTACAATCTTGTGTGTCGTTGGGCTACCTAGAGAATAGTATCGGACATGCCCGATTCTAATTGTCGGTGGAAGACCAATCGCCTGGCTGCCTCCAGGTTATTCATTGTCTCGTGGAGAGGTTTGTCCGTCTATACCACTATGGTGTGCATTTAAAAGTATCGCCTAAGCTTGTGCACCGTTGTGATCAGAGTGAAGGTCAACTTCTCCATGGGTAGATATCTTTTTCTCCCCTAAGTGCTCAGCTGGTGTAGTATACAAGCAATTGCACATGATCCTCCTCTCAGATGAGAGCTGAACTAACAACCATGTGTGATATAGCGAAGTAGAGGGAAAGCTCTTCATCTGGTTGGATGGACTTAGGAGTGGTGGAAATGCTAGGTATGCCTTCAGTTCCTCAAATGCTCTTTGGCATTCGTTCGTCCTCTTAAATGCCTTCTTTAGGATTTGGAAGAATGGCAAGCATTTGTCCGTTGCTCGCAAGACAAACCTATTGAGGGCAACGACTCTTCCATTTAGGCTTGATACTTCCTTGACGGTTCCTGGGGGTTTCATTTCTCGAATCACTCGAATTTTATCAGGGTTGGCTTCGACACCCCTTCAAGACACCATGAAACCAAGGAACTTTCCTGATGACACTCTGAACACGCATTTTTTGGGATTGAGCTTCATACCGTAGAGGGGAAGGGTTTCAAATGTCTCTTGAAGATCGTTTACGTGGTACTCTTCCTCCTTGATTTTCATTAACATGTCTTCTACTTATACCTTAATGTTTTGTCCAATCTACCAGGCGAACATCTTGTTCACAAGCCTTTAGCATGACCTTGTAGAAAAAAAAGGCCTTGACTTGTGACAAAAGATGTCTTCTCTTGACCAAATTCCTCATGCTTAATTTGATTGTAACCATGTCGACGCCCGACCTTGAGCAGTAGCAGAAAAACCGCCACCGCGGTGCCTTCGTCTGACCACCCACCGTGGCGACACTCCCACACGCGTAGGGCCCCGTTGGAGGGCTCCTCTCGATGATGGTTATTTGGTTGTCTGTGTTCGGGTGCTCTCTCTCTCTCTCTCAGTAGAGGAAGGTAGGTCTACCTTTGGCATTATGGTAGGAATCTGGGCCAAATTTTAAGGGATTACCAAAGGTGAGTGAAGTCACCACCAATCATTGGGTTTTTTTAAGGTGTGATTGGTCACTTGTTTCTAGTTGATTTTATTACCAATCCTAGGTTAAGAAAAAGGGCAATTTTCCTAATCTAATGCAAATGGAAAAAAATCTTGATTCTTAGGTCTGGAAGTTTGGTTACCTGTGGGGAAGGTGTTAGGCACCCCATAATGCCTATCCCAGGACAGTCATTTGCTTTGATAAAACCTTAATTTTCAGAGATTAGCAGTAAAAACATGATTTTGGCATTGGCTTTTTTCTAAGGTGTGATTGGGGACCTGTTTCTAGTTGATTTTATTACCAATCCTAGGTTAAGAAAAAGGGCAATTTTCCTAATCTAATGCGGATGGCAAAAAATCGTGATTCTTAGGTCTGGAAGTTTGGTTACCTGTGGGGAAGGTGTTAGGTACCCCGCAATTCCTGTCCCAGGACAGTCATTTGCTTTGATAAAACCTTAATTTTCAGAAATTAGCAGTAAAAACATGATTTTGGCATTGGCTTTTTTCTAAGGTGTGATTGGTCACCGGTTTCTAGTTGATTTTATTACCAATCCTAGGTTAAGAAAAAGGGAAATTTTCCTAATCTAATGCGGATGGCAAAAAATCTTGATTCTTAGGTTTGGAAGTTTGGTTACCTGTGAGGAAGGTGTTAGGCACCCCACAATGCTTGTCCCAGAACAATCATTTACTTTGATAAAACCTTAATTTTCAAAAAAATTGGCAGTAAAAACATGATTTTGGCTTTGGCTTTTTTCTAAGGTGTGATTGGTCACCTATTTCTAGTTGATTTTATTACCAATCCTAGGTTAAGAAAAAGGGCAATTTTCCTAATCTAATGCGGATGGCACAAAATCTTGATTCTTAGGTCTGGAAGTTTGGTTACCTATGAGAAAGGTGTTAGGCACCCCACAATGCCTGTCCTAGGACAGTCATTTGCTTTGATAGAACCTTAATTTTCGAAAATTGGCAGTAAAAACATGATTTTGGCATTGGCTTTCAGGGCTTTGCATGCATGGGGGGCTTTGAGGTTTGTCTTTTGAATAGGTGTGACCCTAATCTATGCTTTCCTAAAGCGTTCGAGCAAAGTGCCACATTTCCGTGGCGAAAATTCAGCGACGTGTCACCTTACTTTCACGGCGGAAATTAGGCATCGCTTGCCTTAGGTGCCATGGATCGTGACAATCACAATGGAAGGGGGAAGCAGGTACATATATACATATATCATGAACAATGCAAGCACGTAGAGCAGGAAAGTAAATCCTACATCCCTAGAGCATGGCCCAAAATACAAGTGCAGGAAAATAAATAGGGGTTGCCACACTTTAGAGATGAGGACGAATAGTACACGACATGATATACCTAATACAAACTGTCTAAGAGAGAAAGGGGGGAGGAAGGAAAGGGGGTTTAAAAGACTACATAACCAAAAGGGATGAACTAAGCTACTAAACCTACTGAACATAGCCGCTTGGCTCAAATCTACATGCTTGACTTCACACCCTTTTTGCTTGCACTTAAGAGGCCGTGCCCTAGCTCCAAGTGTCCTTGCTCCATATGTACGGCAAAGACAAGAAACCAGCAAGCAAGCAATGGAAGGGAAAGATGCAACGAGTATACAAGAGAGGCACAAAGCGATAAACATGATAGATATTGTAAGCATTGCATGTGATGAGAGACATGACGAGCAACGATAAGTAGAAAAATGAAAAAGCAATTAGACAAGAAAGTAAACAAGCAAAAAGGCAAACAAAAGGTGGTGTCCACGAGGGACCAATGTAGGTTTGGATCGAATGTCCATAGCTTCATTGTGTTGAAGTATGGACAACACACTAGCAAGCGAGACTTATTCATGGACATGTAAGCAAGCATGTAAAGATGCAAAGAAAGCCAACAAGCGGCGCAAACAAGCATGGCAAGTATATCATCGCATGGAGTGAAAAAGGAAAAAGGTATGTGTTAGGACATAAAAATATGTCAACATTTTATGTAATTGGCTAATCCTTTGAAAAAATGCATTTCACTTGTATTTGGGTAGATCTATGATGTGTTTAATACTTCAAGAAACAAGGTTTCAAGTTCAAGTGTTAAAGCTATGCAAGTCTGTCCAAGAATCAAGTGAAGAAGTGTTGTTCATTAAAGCTTGATTGCTAACTTGACCGCTAGTATCTATCGAGTTTAAAAGAGCTGTTTCAGCCCAAGGCTCGACAGCTGCTTGACAGATAGGGTATCTGTCGAGATTTATGAACTTCAGTTTTTCAAAGCTGATTTTCATCCAATCCATGAATGTATGTTTGGGCTTTATTTTCTCACAACCCTAAACGTATATAAGGATTATTTTAAGGACCATCACAGGTTGCACAGTTACACAAGAGCACAATTCTACAAGATTGAAGAAAAGTGTGATTGGAAACCTAGTTTACCCTAGTTCTTCTTTCTCTTGAAAAAGCTGTTGTATTTGTACTGTTAGGATTAGTGCCCTTAAATCCTATTGTACGATGCTATGCATGATATTTTGTATGACATGATGTATGACTTAATATTGTGATTGATAAATTTGTTTTATTATTATCTAAAATAATAGTAACATGAATATTTAGACATTATCATATAGTCCATGAGATGCATTGTATGTGATTTATGTGAAAAGTCACAGAAGATATAAATCACAAGTTCTTTGTAAACTCAGAATAGTAGTTCGTAGTCGGTGATGAAATTGGGCATTTTATCTGCGAATACTATTACATATCAACTAAGCTGATTTGTCTTGATCATGGAAATGGAGATTTCTAGTTGGTATGTTGATATGTTTTAAGAGTTAATACATATTGAACTGGACCGTTATGAGTTTTATTATTCTCCTAACGACTGTCAAATGAATAATAAACTCACGACTTATATTTACATGAACTCTTAATCCTTAGAGGATAATAGACCTGATCATGAAGTGTAGGTTGCTTTGATATATTAGGAGTGAGATCTATAGTAACGGTCAAAACCTTAATATGTTGGGCAGCCACACTTAGTATTGATGGAACATATATTCTCAAGATGGAATTCATAGTCTCTTAACGGAGGTGCAAAATATTTCCTTGAGATAAGTTTAATGGATTTGTTATTCAGAATGTTAGGCCCAACTACTTTAGTAAATAGTTACTAGAGTATATATTTATGAAATTGGATTTCATAAATATATGATGAATAACTTAAAATGATTAAACCGGGTACTCATGGATTAAGATGTAGTAATCTACAAAGTGGCAGTCTATTTTTATGACTTTGTATTACTATGAATATTTTATGAAGGGGTTGCATGTACAATAAAGTCTTAGGATAAAATTTATAAATAAGGCCTAGAGTGCAACTATATTTATATAGTAGTATTAAATATAGTTAATGGTAACTTTGTAGTTGTCAAAAGTTGACAAAAAGCCCAAGGCCCATTGGAGCTAGTGTCTTATTGGTCCCTTTTGGTCCCACTCCAAGCCACACACTTAAGTCCAATTGGAAAGGCCCAAAAGGCTAGCCTAATTAGATAATCAGTTAGATACAAAGGGAAAAACATACAGAATTTTCGGTAAGGGAATTGTAAAGAACACTATTGTGAAGTGGTGTAAGGAGTGTTAGACACTTTGACATTCTCCACTTGTAAACTGATTGAGAGACCACACATCTTGGGCGTTAGTGGAATTGGAGTGAAGATTGAAAGTGTCTCCAAGTGCTTCTGATCTTCGGTTTTTCAAATTCACCGCTCTAAGGTACACTCTCTTGTTCTTATATTCTGAAACTTATATAGTACATGTTAACATTTATGAATGAAGTAAATCCGTTGTTTTTCCGCTGCGTATGTTTTGTATGTGATACAAACATGTATTTTTCCATCATGTACACCATAGGGTTTTGTGACCAAGCAACTTCCTGATCTCCATCGTGTGATGAACAGAAGAACTTTGCAGCCAACATTCTTCTTAAGTTGGTGATCAAGTCGCGTACTAGGATCCGCGCATCAGATTGGTTAGTCACGTACTTGAAGCCGTGCAATACAAGGAGAGATTGTCACTAGAGAACAAGTTCAATTGGGTATTGGGGTAAGGGTTCAACAGTAGGTTGGTATAAGGTACTGAGATTCCTTTACTTGTAACCGCTTGTTGTGATAATAGTGAATTCTCAGAAATGGTGACCTTAAAATCACCCAGTGGGGTTTTTGCCTCAGAGGTTTTCCCCATTCGTAAACAAATCACCGTGTTAATTTATTTTTGGCGTAAATGCATTTTTAGTCCCTACATTTTGGGGTCATTTCTATTTTGGTCCCTACATTTTCATTTTACCACTTTTAGTCCCTAAATCAATTAACGCATTTCATTTTGGTCCTTACCGTTACTCACTTAACAGAAATTGCTGGCGTGGCTGACGGCACAGTAAAATAATAATTAAAAAATCTATTTTGGCATTAAAAAATTGCCACATCAGCATTTAAATTAAAAAAATTAATTTATTAATTTTAATTAAATAAACAAAATTAAAAACAAAAAATCACATTAATTGAGATCTAAGAGTGCCTTGAACAGGAACATTAAGAAGACAAACCCAGATCTAAGAACATAAACCCAGAAATTAAAATTAAAAAAAAAAAAAAAAACAACAACAACAACAAACAACCATTCAAGATCGTCAAAAACGCAGATCAAAAACCATAGATCAAAAGCCAGATCAAGCCCACCTGACATAGATCAAAAACCACACATCAAATCAAATCAAATAAAAAGTCTGTATCATAGTCAAGAAAATAAATAAATCTCTTTTATTCAGCTGAACCAACATTTATCATCTGCTTCCAATACCCAAGAATTCATTTTTCCATTTCTTTTTATTGTTCTTTGGAACCAAACAAAGCACAACTAGATCAGCACAAAAAAAAAATCATTCTTTCGAAAACCAAATAAACCCCAGCAATTAATTTTCTTTCTAATCATTCTATTTCCCCAGCAAACAAACAGAACACAAGAAACTCAACAAAACCAAAACTTTAGCTAAAAAAGAAGAAACCCAGATCGAAAAGAAAAACCCAAGACGGATTGCAAACCCACCACCACAGCGCCGGATTTGAGTAGAGGAGACTGAAATGTTGCCGAACGTTGCCGGATCTGACGGAGGAAGTGACCGAAACACACACCCATAACAATGGTGGTGACGAACATGAAATCGGAGACGATGGCTCTGATGGACGAGGAGCGCCTTGGAGGCCGAGATGAACGCAATCATCAACCCCCTCCTCGCGTCCCCCTCCTTCTCCTCCGCCGCAGGATCCAGATCTGGATCCGAGGCTAGGTCGAGTGGCGTAGCGCGGGCCTGGGCAATCCATTTAGGGAGATGGGTCGAAGGTTTGAGTGGGTTTGGGGATTGAGAGAGAGGGAGAGAAATGGTGAGAGAGAGTGTGATGTTCTGGGTTTTAGTGGCCGTGCATTTCTTGAGTTTGAGAGAGAGAGAGTGATGTTCTGGGTTTCTTGAGTTTCTTGTGTTCTGTTTCTTGCATTCTGTTTGAATGGCTGTGCATTTTTCACTTTTGGGTTTGATGTTTGTATGAAGGGTTTGATTTTTCATGTGATGTTGCTAGAGATTGAGGGTTGGGTTTGGGTTTGTGTTATTTGTGTTTTGAATCTTTGAAGGTCTTTGTATTTTGTAGATCTGTGCCTTTTTGATTTTGGATGTTTCATGTTGGCATGTTCTTGATTTTGAGGAAGAACTCAGGATGACTGGGAAAAACATCATGTAATTTTTTTTAAATTTAATTAATTTAATTTTTTTTAAATAATCTGTTTTTAATTTTTTTTTATTTAGTTAAAAATAAATAAATAATTTTTTTTTAAATTTATAAGCTGACATGGCATTTTTAATATTATTTTATTGGTCACGTCAGCATTTAATATGCCAACAGTGGATGCCATTTGCCACATCAGCAATTTTTGTTAAGTGAGTAACGGTAAGGACCAAAATAGAACGCGTTAATTGATTTAGGGACTAAAAGTGGTAAAATGAAAATGTAGGAACCAAAATAGAAATGACCCCAAAATGTAGGGACCAAAAGTGCATTTATGCCTTTATTTTTCACTGCATATTTATTTAGTTGGTGATTTGTTTGTGTTTCCACATACATTGCATGTTAAATTGATTAATTAATTAAACTTAGCTAATTAATAAACTAATCCATCACACATCACAAGAGGTCAATACTTTTTTGGCCTATTAGTATGCATGAAGCAACCCGGCGTCTGGAGATGCATCCCGAGCTGTTACATCCAAACAAGGCCTTATGGGTGTCGGACGTAGCCACACAGCCACAAACCTGCTAAGGGTGTCAAGCGTGGCAAAGCCTGAGACTAGAGAGGCTAACACAAGCATAAAGCATAAAAGCAAGCAAGTATAGACATGTAAAAAAAATGATGATCCAAACCCTTTGATAAGAGCCAAGGTTCACGGACGATGACAGAGACCATAGGGTCTAGATTGGGTCTTAACCATTAGGCCAAAATGCAAGAAAAAGAGATAAATGTAACAAAAGTGCTACAATAGCACATGGCATGACAAAAATAGCCTAGGTGTAGGCACACAAGTATGGCATAGAGCGCATAAGCACATGGAAGATGGCATAAAGCTTGCAGAGAAAATAGATCCAAGCACACAAGCATTGAAAGCATAGATCGAGACGTATAGGCATAGAAACGTGCATGTAAACATGTAGAACCTAGCACATAATCATGGAAGAATGTGAATCCAAGCATAAGCATGTGAAGACAAGGATCTACCCCTATAGCATGGCAAAATAGGCATAAACACATATAGATCCAAGGAAGGCATGGCCAAAACATCACAAAAACATGTGAGCATGTAACCCTAACATCAACCTAGAACAAAAAGATGAACAAAGCATGGGAAAACATGGTGTAGAGCATAAACATGTAGATCGAGACAAGTAGCATGTGAACGAGCATAGAAACATGTGGATCAAGCCAAACAACACATGGAAAAGATAGATCTAGGCACAAACATATAGCACAACGCATAAAGCACATAGATCGGAACAAATTACATGTGAGCAAGCATAAAATAATATGGATCTAAGCTAAAACATGCTAGAAACAAGATAAAGCAAGAAATATGTCAAAGAAAGCAATAAAACATATTATTATGGCAAAAAGAGCAAAAACATGCTAGGAAAAAGATTTAGAAGGTTAGGGGTGGATGATAGCTAAAAAGCTACATCCACACCCCTAAACCCTAAATCCAAGATGTAGAATCAAGGAGAAGAAGATTGGGTACAAGAATACTACCTTGTATTGTTGGTGAAGATGCAAAAATCAAGAAGCTTTGACGTGTTTTTGGGTGTTTTTTGGTATTTGGAAGAAAGAAAAACATGAAGAGAAACCAAGCAGAGAGCCAAAATTCAGAAAAATGTGGTCTTTTCTGGTCTAAGGGGTGCTTGGGGATATTTATAGCCCTGGCATGCGTTTCGAGGCGACGGCCCTCTAAGGGCTTCCGCCCTTAAAAGGCCTGAAAATAGGTTGATCTTGGCACCCCTGGAAAGATCTTGGCTTCTTGTTTCTGAAAAGGTATGGAACTTGAAAATCCAACGGTCGGATCAAAAGTTATGGCTCTCGGAAGTTAGTGCATCAATCGATGTGTCATCCCAGTTTTCGTGATATCTCGGCCGTTCTAACTTTGATTTTGACTCATGGCTAGTCGTTGGAATGACAATTTGATACTCTTCACAATGGCATTGGTTTTGACTTGTTCTGACAGCCAGATCAAAATTAGAGTTTTTGGGCCCACCTAAGATTGATTTCGGGTCAAACTTGGTCAAAGTTGTTAAAAATCTACGAAGCTCGAGTTTGATGTAAAACCATGAAAAATGTTGTTCTATGGGGATTTTGGCCTTGTTTGACCTTTGGTCAACCTAGGGTTGACCAGGGGCATTTTGGTCATTTTGGCTGAAAAATGTACTTTGAGCGCTCTGGTATCCAAACGAGTTGTGCCATGCCATTTTATATGTTCTCATGACCCCATGGAAAGAAAATGATATTTTTGGATTTTTCGGGGTCCGGTACGCAAATCGAGGGCGAACAAATATGGTATCAACAAACTAGAGAAGGATTCCATGAAGCTTAGCAATTAGTGCCTAATAGTAGAATCCACAAGGAGGTCAATTCGTGGGAGCGGGTAACTGTCCTTTTGGCAAGCTTTATTCAAGTTAGTGAAGTCCACACACATTCTTCACTTTCCATTCGCCTTTTTAACCATTACCACGTTGGCCAACAACTTGGGGTAGTAGACTTCCCTAATGAAATCAGCGTCCAATAGCTTGTGAACTTCTTCAACTATAGCCTTATCCCTTTCTTGGGCGAAGATCCTCTTCCTTTGTTAGATGGGAGGAAAGGATGGGGAGATGTTAAGCTAATAAACTATAATCTTTGGATCGATCCCCAGCATATCCTAATGGGTCTAAGCAAAGATTTCCAGGTTGCTCTTTAGGAAAAGAATCAGCCCTTTTTGGATTGAAGGGCTAGCTTGTATGCCGATGCGAGTGATCCTCTTCAGGCGTTCTTCGTCTGGGGAGATGTTTTCCAATTCTTCTGTCGGTTCTACATTCACTCGTCACTCCTCAATGTTCATGGTAGTTGTTCGTCCATCTCCATCATGGCTACATAGCATTTCTAGGCTGCCATCTGGACTTCGTAGGCCTCCCCTATCCAGCATTCCATTGGGAACTTTAGCAACAAGTGATATGTAGATGTAGCCGCTCTCCATGCGATAAGTGTTGGTCACCCAATGATGGCATTATAGGTCGAAAAACAATCCACTACCAAGAAGGTGACATCTTTGGTGATCTATTGATGATTGGTGCCAATGGTGACTAGTAGGTGCCGATGGGTAAGACCTTCGTTCCACCGAACCCTACTGGAGGGATGTTTGACGATATGAGTCGTTCCTTACCGATCCTTATTCGTTGGAAGGCTAGATAGTAAAGAATGTCGGTTAAGCTTCCGTTGTCCACTAGGAACCGTCGGGTGTTGAAGATTTCTATGGACAAATTGATTACCAAGGCATCATCATGGGGATGGTGGAGTCGTTAGGCATCTTTTTCAGCAAAACTGACCAAGTCCGTCAATCTGAGTTAGCTTGGGCAGATGATTGGTGAGCTGGACATTTTTTACCATCCATAAGTAGGTTTTCCTTGCCTTCCTTGAGGAGTTAACCATTGCACTTCCCCCTACGACTACTCTTATTTCTCCAAGTGGAGTCTTGGGTTCCTCTTCAGCCAGTTGGTTAAGCTCTGGTCCCTTGGTAGGTTTCCTCCTATCCTTTCTTGACCTACGAATTGCTACAATTTTCCTTACTTGATGAGGGCTTCTATTTGTTGCTTCAAGTCATAACACTTAGAGGTGTTGTGCCTGTGATCCAGATGGAAACAGTAGTCCTTGATCCTTAACCTTTTGTTTGGATCGCCTTTCAAGTTATCGAGTCTCGTCATGTTTCTCCTACTTCTTCAGCCCAACCCTTTTAGCAATCATGGCATCTTCAGCATTCATATATTTTGTGGCTCGGTATAGCACAACATTCATGGTTTTTCGATCGTTCTTGTAAACAGAGAATAGGAATTCTCCTAATCGGAGTCCATTAGTGAAAGCTATGACCAAAACCTTGTCGTCTGCTTCATCGATCAGTGATGCCTCCTTGTTGAATTGGGTGATGTACAATCTTAGGCTCTCATCGTCTCGCTACTTGATGTTTAAGAGGCTTGCTGAGGATCTCTTATACAATTGTCCTTTGATGAAATGTGCGACGAAGAGTCCATTTAGTTCCTTAAGGGTTAAGACAGAGTTAGGGGCTATTTTGCTGAACCGTACTCGGGCTGGTCCTTTGAGCGTGGTGGGAAAGGCTTTACACATGATCTCGTTCCCTTGTAGGTGCATAAGGGTCTTAAACGACTCCAAGTGGTCGAGGGGGCCCTTTAATCTGTCATATGCTTCCACTTGTGGCATCTTGAACTTGGCTAGGAAGGAGAAGGATGTGACTGGTGCTGTGAAGGGGGACAATGGACTAATTCGTGCAAGTTAGTGGACACCTGACCCTTCATGGCACTCATCATCATGTGCATCTTTTCTTTCATCGCCTGCATCTCTTATGCCATGCGCAAGGCATTGACTTCTAGTTTGGAGGGACAGTTGATGTCCTGCTACTCCCACCTACTAGCGGCGTTGCTTTCTTCTTGGTCGTCCCTTTCCTAGTGATCATCCATTGGGGGACAGTCATTGTTGCATTCGCCCTCGCCTTGTTCTTCATTCTGATTGTTGTTCTCGATCATTCTGTTGCTTCAACTATTGCTCCAACTCGTGGTTTCGTTGAGTAAGCCAACTACTGTGGTAAGGGTTTGTACCTATCTTTCCAATGCACTGGGCGGGTTCTTAGTCTCCTGGTTGATGATAACCATTGATCATGTCAGGACCATGCAACTCTTTGTCCTTGAAACGGCAATATGGCTTTTAACTCGTTTCTCATAGACAGCACCAATTAAAGATGTACAAAATTGTTACTGAGTTGATTGTCCACACACTTGTTAATGAGTGGACCTGAAGAACAAAAAGAGAGAAAGAACCTACAGAGAGCATTGGTAGGGTGCTGGCCAAAGACTCTCCGAAGGTTAAGTCAGTGACATAATAATCTTCAAGAACTTAATAGTGCAAGAGTTAGGGAGAATTCATGTACCTCAAGGAGGTTAGGGTTTTTTGTTTATATAGTAGCAGAGAGCTGACCCGAATCCCTTGATAGGGGGGAGTTTCCTTATAGAGAGAAAGGCCCTGAGATCTTAGGACTTCTCTTCCCATATAGGGAAGATCTGATCGTGTAGCAGGATCTTTGATCGTGGTGTGCAAATTGTTTACTTGTAAAGGCATATGAGTGGACTCCAGGCAAATCCTACATGGAGTCTTGGAGCAATTTGATCGTTGGAAAGGGTGTTGGATCGTGGGCCTACCTCACTCGACAAGCTCAGGAATGGTGACAGCCCTTGGTGAAACTCTAATGAAGGTATTGAACGTCACAGACACAAAACCGATGATTGCATGGGCTTCATCGGCCCCCTAGGTCGACCAATGAAAAATATCCTTGTCTGGATTAAATGGGAGGAGTTATGTAGACCAAAAGAAGAGGGTGGTGTAGGTTTTAAATTAAAATTTAGAGTTATTCAATGATGCACTTTTAGCGAAGCAAGTGTGGTGGCTGCTTCATAACAAAACCTCTCTGTCTTATAGAATCCTTAAATCAATATATTTCTCTCACTATTCAATTATGGAAGCCCAAGATTCTACAGCGAGATCTTATGCTTAAAAGAGTATCCTCACGGATAGAGATTGATGAGAATCAACAAGCATTCAAGGATCCATTGCATGTTCCTGTTGGGCCTATTACAAGAGCAAGATCCAAGAAGATCCAAGAAGCACTTAATGGGCTGATTCAAGAGATTTGGGCTGATTCTAACGCAGGATGTTCCAAGCTTGGCCCAAAGGAAGATGAAAGTGTAGTAAATTTAATTCAAGCTATTTAGGGCCGATCTGACTTAATTGGGAGTGATTTATGGCATGAATTAATGGCTGATTGACTTTCCAGCTCTGTATCAGTTAAGGCAGATTTTTTTCCTATTTTGGATCTACTAATTTCAGACCAAATCAGCTTTTATTTAGGGTTTTATTATTTAGTACGTTTTTTAGGTATTTTCCTTTTTTTTAGGTGCATTTAATGCTTTTTAGGTCAAACTTGATTCCTGATATGGTAAGGTATCAATTAGGAGTTATTTCAGAATATATTTTCTTGTCTGT
>NC_134017.1:34586236-34601236 GCF_040712315.1 Castanea sativa
TATAATCATACTACATACCTTGTTGTTGACGTGGCATCTAGTGTGAAAAATATTCTCCCTTTGTTGTTCCATGTCATCCTCTTTGACTTGGGCACTTAAAGCACGCCTAGCCACAAGCGACTCGCCCTCCACTGGATACTCCACTTCCTCATCACAAGCATTCTCAAGTGATGGAATCTGGTCATCATCTTCCTCACTTTCAGTTTCCACCTCTCCATCAATACGTGCGATCATGGTCCTCTTATTTGGGCATTGTGAAGCAATATGACCTACTCCCAAACAACGAAAACACTTAATATCACGATTGCGAGTCTGAGATTCATTTTTACCTTTGTTGATACTGGAAGCTTCATCTTTCCTATTTTGTGGTTCGGCTTTGGACTTGAAAATAGCCCCTTTGTCTTTCCTCCCATTTGACCTCTATGAAGTAGAGGAGCCCAGATTTTGAAATGACCGAGTTCCTTTCCTTTTAAGCTGTCGTTCCACCTTTATTGCCATGTGCACCATGTCCTCCAACTCCACGTAGTGTTGCAACTCCACCACGTTGGCAATGTCACGATTCAACCTATTCAAAAACCTTGCCATGGTAGCTTCTCTATCCTCCTCTACATTTGCCCGAATCATGGCAATCTCCATCTCCTTGTGGTAGTCATCCACGCTCCTATAGCCTTGAGTAAGACTCTGTAATTTCTGATACAAGTCCCTATAATAGTGACTAGGAACAAACCGCCTCCTCATGATTGCCTTCATTTCCTCCCAACTCTCAATAGGTCTCTCATGGTTTCTCCTTCTGTTCATCACAAGTTGATCCCACCATATAATAGCATAGTCAGTAAACTCAATGACAGCGAGTTTTACCTTTTTCTCCTCGAAGTAGTTGTGGCACTCAAAGATTAACTCCACCTTCTTCTCCCACTCCAAGTATGCTTCTAGATCATTTTTCCCTTGGAATGTTGGTATCTTCATTTTTATGTTTCCTAGGTTCCTGTCAGTCCCATCTTGCCATCTTGGATCTCTTCGAAAACCTCTACCACGCCTTTCTCTCCTTGGCACAAACCTGACCTCATTGTTCAATGAAGATTGATCTTCTTCATCTTTAAACTCATCCTCGTGGTATTCATCAGAATCATTCATGCGAGAACGCCTTTCTTGCCTTCTAGCATTAGGGCCTCTTTGGGGATGCTCCTCACGCAAAGTAGCAATAACAGTGTCTTGTCTATCCATCCGATCTCGAATCTCATTAAACACCACGTTCATGTGTTCAAATTGTTGCTGCATAGCCTGTAAAATGATGGACGACTCCTCCCCTCCTTCCCTATTTGATGTTTCACACCTGAAAGACATACTTTTGAAACAACAGAGAATTGTCAGAAATAATTCCTCACAACACTCCCTCACGTGTTTGCACTTAAATTATGTCACTCCCACTCGTGTTTCACTCTTAAATTGGCTTTTTCCCGATAACACTCTCACACTCTCTTGCCTTTTTCCACTCGTAACTTCGCCTTTTCAGTTCTTCATTAAACTAATAAACTTGATCAAGAAATTCAACTTGTAGTGTAAAACCAAATACCAACGGCAAGAAAATATGACAGAAACACTAAATCAAAGGAAGAGGACAAAAGAAAACGATATTCTGGTCTGAGAGAATTGAAACTACAAACAATTTTTTTTTTTTTTTTTTCAGATGTCTTTTTTTTTCACGTTTTTTTTTTGGGAACTAGGTGCACGATTTTAACCTAATGCACTTCAATAAAAACAAAAAAAAAAAAAGAACGATGAATGAAGAACACAAAAGAAACAAGATAGGATGATAACTAGAAACAAAAGATAAAGGGATAGGAAACTGATTTTAGAACCTGTGCTCTGATACCAAATGATGCGAACCTCAATCGACACGCTTTGAAACCTAACAAAAATATTGGAATATTTACCCAGGAAATCTAAATTCAGATTTATGATAGAAACCCTGACCCAACGTTTATAATCGAAACACGAACCAAAGGTATAAGTTGACCTTGACCCAATGATTATAAAGAATCACGAATCAAAGGTATAAAATTTGAACGCCACAAGGAAGAATCCTTGATAAATTCACAGTTCTTGAAGAACCAAAAGAGAGCAAAGCCTCACATTTTCTGATTTTTATTCAATAATATTATGAAAAACGTTTACAAACTTCAGAGCCTATTTAAGGGCTCCATAAAACTTGACAGACAAGAAAATATATTCTAAAATAACTCCTAATTGATACCTTACCATACCATGAATCAAATTTGACCTAAAAAGCATTAAATGCACCTAAAAACACGGAAAATACCTAAAAAACGTACTAAATAATAAAACCCTAAATAAAAGTTGATTTGGTCTGAAATTAGCAGATCCAAAATAGGAAAAAATCTGTCTTAACTGATATAGAGCTGGAAAGTCAATCAACCATTAATTCACGCTATAAATCACTCCCAATTAAGCCAGATCAGCCCTAAATAGCTTGAATTAAATTTATTACGCTTTCATCTTCCTTTGGGCCAATGTTGGAATGTCCTGCGTTAGAATCAACCCAAATCTCTTGAATCAGCCCATTAAGTGCTTCTTTGATCTTCTTGGATCTTGCTCTTATAATAGGCCCAACTAGAACATGCAATGGATCCTTGAATGCTTGTTGATTCTCATCACTTTGCTCTTCTTTTGGTTCTTCAAGAACTGTGAACTTATCAGGGATTCTTCCTTGTGGCGTTCAAACTTTATGCCTTCGGTTCGTGATTCTTTATAATCATTGGGTCAGGTCAACTTATACCTTTGGTTCGCGTTTCGATTATAAACGTTGGGTCAGGGTTTCTATCATAAATCTGAATTTTAGCTTTTCTGGGTAAATATTCCAATATTTTTGTTGGGTCTCAAATCGTGTCAATTGAGGTTCGCATCATTTGGTATCAAAGCACAGGTTCTAAAATCAGTTTTCTATCATTTTATCTTTTGTTTCCTGTTATCATCCAAAAAAAAAAAAGTGAAAAAAAAAACTTGAAAAAAAAAAGATGGTAATTATTGAGAACATTGTGGAAGATTCAATTGAGGTCAAATATGAGGATGAGTCCACAACTCACAATCCTCAAGTCCCAGTTGATTTGTTAAAGATGACTATACAATATGTTGATTTTCTTGGAGTAGAAAGTTTTAATTTTATTATCAACCCTTTGTTGATTGATGTTGCGAATAAATTGAAAGTAGATGAGAAGAAATTTTCTGTTACACTTTATGAAGGATTCAAGTTTCACAACCAGATCAAGTCATTAAAGCATTCAAAGTATTTGTTTATTTGGAGCGGAAGATTTCAAATTTCAAAGATGAACTCGAGGACGAGTTTGTTTCAAGTGGAGAGGTCTGATGTAGAACACAATTTACTGTTTAATTATTGTAATTTATTATTTTTGGTATTTTTATGTAAAAACGTTATTTTAGGTTTAGGTGATTTATTTCCTTGTTTTTAGGTGCATTTAATGCTTTTTAGGTTAAATTTGATTCCTGAAATTGTTAGGTATCAATAGAAGTTATTTTAGAATAAATTTTCTTGGCTATCAAGTTTTATGGAGCCCTTAAATAGGCTCTTAAGTCTGTAAACGTTTTTTATATAATATTACTGAAAAAAAATTAGAAAATTGGAGGCTTTGCTCTTCTTTTGGTTCTTCAAGAACTGTGAACTTATCAGGGATTCTTCCTTGTGGCGTTCAAACTTTATACCTTCGGTTCGTGATTCTTTATAATCATTGGGTCAAGGTCAACTTATACCTTTGGTTCACGTTTCGATTGTAAACGTTGGGTTAGGGTTTCTATCATAAATCTGAATTTTAGCTTTCCTGGGTGAATATTCCAATGTTTTTGTTGGGTCTTAAAGCGTGTCGATTGAGGTTCGCATCATTTGGTATCAGAGTACAGGTTCTAAAATCAATTTTCTATCCTTTTATCTTTTGTTTCCTGTTATCATCCAAAAAAAAAAAAAAAAAAAAAAAACTTGAAAAAAAAAAGAGATGGTAATTATTGAGAACATTGTGGAAGATTCAATTGAGGTCAAATATGAGGATGAGTCCACAACTCACAATCCTCAAGTCTCAATTGATTTGTTAAAGATGACTATACAATATGTTGATTTTCTTGGTGTAGAAAATTTTAATTTTATTATCAACCCTTTGTTGATTGATGTTGCGAATAAATTGAAAGTAGATGAGAAGAAATTTTTTGTTACACTTTATGAAGGATTCAAGTTTCACAACCAGATCAAGTCATTAAGGCATTCAAAGTATTTGTTTATTTGGAGCGGAAGATTTCAGATTTCAAAGATGAACTCGAGGACGAGTTTGTTTCAAGTGGAGGGGTCTGGTGTAGGACACAATTTACTGTTTAATTATTGTAATTTATTATTTTTGGTATTTTTATGTAAAAACGTTATGTTAGGTTTAGGTGATTTATTTCCTTATTTTTAGGTGCATTTAATGCTTTTTAGGTCAAATTTGATTCTTGATATGGTTAGGTATCAATTAGGAGTTATTTTAGAATATATTTTCTTGTCTATCAAGTTTTATGGAGCCCTTAAATAGGCTCTTAAGTTTGTAAACGTTTTTCATATAATATTATTGAAAAACAATCAGAAAATGTGAGGCTTTGATCTTCTTTTGGTTCTTCAAGAACTGTGAACTTATCAGAGATTCTTCCTTGTGGCGTTCAAACTTTATACTTTCGGTTCGTGATTCTTTATAATCATTGGGTCAATGTCAACTTATACCTTTGGTTCGCGTTTCGATTATAAACGTTGGATCAGAGTTTCTATCATAAATCTAAATTTTAGCTTTCCTGGGTAAATATTCCAATATTTTTGTTGGGTTTCAAAACGTGTCGATTGAGGTTCGCATCAAATATGTTATCAGAAAAAATTATTTTCAATATTAAATTAACCTCTATTACAAAAGTTTAAAAAATTTAAACTATTATTCAAATTAAAATAAAACTATCAAAATTTTAATAAATATAAATTAGTGTCAATTCGTATATAAGTTTTTGGATTGATAAATACTTTGTCAATTATCATGTAACTTAAAAAATTATATATATATATATATATATATATATATATATATATATATATATATATGTCTTACTCTCTATGTTGTCATTCAATTTTTCTCTCAAAAAATTTGTAATTCAATTATATTATTGAATCATATTTTATATTAAGCCAAAATTCTAGTAATCGTATAAATCAGCTAGTTGTTTATTTACTCTACACCTGAAGGCCAAAATGATTAACATAGATTTTGTAGGCGCTATTTTTCATTTTACCTTCCTTGTGATGCTTTATTCCGACAAGTTTTGTATTCTTATTATCGGCGGAAGGAAAGTTCAACAAAAAATTTTTATTTATTTTTCCTTGGACTAATGAATAATGAATTAAAGATCCTCAACCAAAAAAATGGATGATGTGATAATTTAATAAGCAATACATGCTAATTTAATAAGCACCGCCACGCACCTTGTACGTACGTACTGATGAGTATCTCATCTAATTAATTAATTTCGCACCATTGCACCGCCCGGGCCCCATCTAATCTATTACCAATACTGCCAAAACAGCTTACCATGCACATGTAATGGATCCAAAATAAAAATCTTTACCAAACCAAACCCATGCTACCCCACTAATTTAAGGTACTACTGCACCTTTTTAGTTGATTTTACATATGCATTCACTAATATTCTTCGGGTGAATATGGTCCGTTTGGATATATTTGAAAACTGAAAACACTATAATAAAATAATTTTTAAATATGTAAATAGTATCGTGAGACCTATTTTTAATTAAAAAGTAGCTGAAAAGTGTGTGAACAATACATGAATAGTACGTGAACAGTGCAAAACAGTGCATGAACAGTAACTTTTGTCCCCTGAGCTGAAATGCGTGGAGAGAGAAAAAAAAAAAAAGTTGAAAACGCGTGAGGACATATACATGGACGCAATAAGTTCTATCTAAACATTACCTATATCCTCACATCCCATTTTATATTCACCGAGTAATAATCTTTTCTTTATTTCTGTGGAAAATTCTTGTCAAAATAGGGTTCCCCCCCCCCCCCCTATGTTTAGCTTTAGTATCATTAAAAAAAAAACTATATTTGACCAATGAAAAATCCTATTTGAAATATTACTTATTTTTTAGATTTTATTTCACTAAAATTTCTAGAAAACAACTTTATCTTACATCACCCTAAATAGAAAAAGTTTAATTTGTATCAATAGAAAATCTTGTGTGATTCAATGTTTGGCAGAATCAGAAAAAATAAATCAAATGAATATATATATATATATATATATATCTTTGGTTAACATAAAAAGTAAGACTTAGGTTATGTTTGGTAATAATTTTTATTTTCTATATTTAAAAACTTGTTTTGGGGAATATAAAGAAAAACAGTTTTTTTTTTTTTTTTGTATTTTTGAAATAAAAAACATGTTTAGTTAATTAAAATTAAAAAGATAGTTTTTTGAAGAAAAAAAAAAACTAAAATATGATGTTACTAGGATTTGAACTCTAATGCTAACTCATTAAATGAGACAGATTCGTTAAATTAAATCTGTGTTTTCTTGAAAATTAGAAACTGAAACAATTCTTTTGCATGTTTTTAGTTTCCTTCACAAATTGAGTTTTGAAAACAGTTTTTTTTTTTTTTTTTTTTCTGTCTATTTTGGGTTGCAAAATAAGTTTTTTAGTCCTAAAAATAGAAAATCATTTTTGGAAATAGAAAATAAGGAAAGAAAACAGTTACCAAACATACCCTTACTTTTTAGAGATTATTTTTAATTAATTTTTTTTTTAAATGGAAAGCAAAATAAGAGTATCTTGGAAATTGTGGGGAGTAGAAGAATCCCTATCCAGACCTTAAGCCCAATAATAGATTGGGCCACAGGAACGAACTGGGTCAAACTTGTACGCATGAGGGGAGGCCAAGAAGGTAACGGCTATGAGAAAAAGGAAGCTGAACTATCCTCCATACTTGAGAAAGGAAAACACCACAGGAAAATGGTTCCCATGGAAAAGGTAAGGAACTAACCTTACTTGAAGCGAGGTGCACGGATGATCCACGTGTCACTCTCAGATGGTGCCTAGGACCACGAGAAACTTCCAGAACATGTAAGAAGGTTGAAGACTTTATCTTTGCATCAATTTGGGAGCCCTTACCTAACCTCTATTGCATTAAATACGCATGAGATAGCCTAAACAACAAAAATATCCCCTAGAAGACAGAGTTTAGGGATAAGGGAGAGGAGGAAACTGATAAAGTAAGAAAAATATCCTTGAAAGTTGGGCTGGCAACATGCCAACTGTAAAGAAAGGAACAAGAAGTATGCCTATAAATAAGAGTGAGGAGGAGAATGTTCAATTCCGTGGGGATAAGGAAATTTTAGTAGAGAAATGTTTGGAGTTTACTTGTAATATTTATGATCAATGAAATCAATTATTTGAGCTTCCCATTATGGAGTGTTTATTCCCAGCTATTCAATTATAAATAGATTGTGTGAGACTTTTAACTATAATCCGTGGTGGTTCACAGGGGGCTAGTTTTTGTCTGCCCACAATTGGTGTTGTCTGTGGGAAAACTCTTCTAAGCAATAGCCTCAAAAGTTGGTTTATTTTCTATGGCGAATAGGTCTCAGAGCGGTCCAGCCCATCTGGAACGACCAAGTGTTTAAAAAGAATCCGTTCATGTGGATAGACACGTAAGATCTGAAGTTCATAAGAAGGCTCCACGGCCACCTAGTCCACGTCCACAAGAGAGCAGTCTGCTACTAACATGGACGGTCCTTCACATTTTAGCAGGGAGAGGGAAGTGGAAAGGCTAAGGGAGCAGGTGGCAGCGTTGTAAAAGGAGGCAAAGAGGGATAAGGAGTTACTTTGCCGTAAGGATGAAGAACTTCATCACCAAAGAGGTTCGAGTCCAGTGCTTAGTCACTCTCGAGGAGATGAGAGTGTGCTGGGAGATAGGATCAAGATGAGAGATATGAGAACAATCCATCCCTATAGGGAGCAAGAACAAACTCTGCATAGGGAAAGAATGGTTTCCCTACCCTTAGGAAGAATAGAAGGGAATAGCAAGAAAGGGAGAGGCATAAAGGCCCTGTTTCTAAGCGTACAACAGTCCCTCACTCTCGAGTTCCAGTGACACTGTCAATCTCGAGAGGTGATACTATGAGCAAAGTTTTATAGCAAATATCTCAGTCTTCTTTTTTGAGGAGATCGAGAAAATTGACCTACCTCATAGGTTTACAAGGCCAACCTTCACCATATATAACGGCAAGGCAAACCCCGTGGAACATATCAGTCATTACAATCAAAGCATGGCCATATAATTTAAAAACAAAGCTCTGATGTGTAAGATTTTCCCTTCCAGCTTGGGCCGTTAATTGTGAGATGGTTCGATGGGCTAGAAAAAGGATCTATCCGAAGGTATGATGAACTAATTAGAGCATTCGGGGTAGGATTTGTGACATGTAGCAAAACCCCGAAGCCTTTTGCCTCACTCCTTACCATGGTAATGAAGGAGGGGAGAGGAAAGGACGGGTAGAAACCCTTCCTTCCTTTCCCCCGCAATTTTCTATTTTCCAAAGTCCACATCTAACCATCCATTAATGATGTGTGCCAATGATCGTAGGGCGGGAAACTTGGGCGTGTCTGCGGCATTAATTACATGATGCTGCCACTGTTCATAAATGCTAGTAAATGATTGTTCCTTTTTTTCTTGAACCATAATCCCCACTTCAATAATAATGACTTGGAGATCGTGGGGGGCTATTATGGGGAGTAGAAGAATCCTCGTCCATACCTTAAGCCCAATAATGGATTGGGCCACAGGAACAAACTAGGCCAAACCTGTACACATGAGAGGAGTCCAAGAAGGTAACAGGCTGTGAGAAAGAGGAAGCTAAATTATCCCTCATACCTGAGAAAGGAAAACACCACGGGAAAATGGTTCACATGGAAAAGGTGAGGAACTAACCTTGCATGAAGCGAGGTGCACGGATGATCCACGTGTAGCTCCTAGATGGTGCCTAGGACCATGGAAAACTTCCAAAACACGTAAGAAGGTTGAAGATTTTTATCTCTGCATCGATTTGGGAGCCCTTACCTAACCTCTGCCGCATTAAATACGCATATGACAGCTTGAACAACAAAAATATATCCCAGAAGACAGAGTTTAGGGATAAGGGAGGGGAGGAAACCGATAAAGTAAGAAAAATATCACTGAGAGTCGGGGTGGCAACATGACAACTATAAAGATAGGAACAAAAAGTATGCTTATAAATAAGAGGGTAGCCAATCTGAAAGGAGGAGAGAATGTTCAATTCCATGGGGATAAGGGAATTTTAGTAGAGAAAATGTTTGGAGTTGTAATATTTATGATCAATAAAATCAACTATTTGAGCTTCCCATTGTGGAGTGTTTATTCCCAGTTGTTGAATTATAAATAGATTGTGTGTGAAATTAACTGTAATCTGTGGTGTTTCACCAGAGGCTAGTTTTTGTTCGCCCACAGAAATTGTTTTCCAACTCATTAAAAGTTGCTACCAATTATAAGAAAATGAAATATTTTCTAGAAAACATTAAAGTCGAAACAAACAAAGGCAATTGAAACTACTAGCAACAACTCTATTTCATTTTGAGGTCACTAGCTACCAAGCATAAGAAATGAAAGGGCCGTTTGGTATGGCATTTTAAGCCACATTTTTCAGTTTTTAGACAACATTACACGTATTTCTACATACTTTTTCATCCAAACGTATTTCTAAAAAATACAAACAACATTACTAGAATAATGTTACCAAACGGCCCCGAGATAATTTAAAATCGAAAATATCAGGACATAAACATCATTTGGATTATTTTAAAACCACTACCCTACCTATCAAAAACAAAAAATTCCTTTTTTTTTCTTTTTTTTTTTTGTATAAAACGCGAGACTTATATTACATAAACAGAAGTCTTACAAATCTAAATATTACAACAGGAAAACATAACAACACAAACTGACTGAAACAAGCTAAACACCACCCAACCCTACCAGATCTAAGAGAGGAATAGTTGAATCTAAACAAAACATTACTGGAACCTTATTATCCGCGACACCCAAAGATGTAACAAAACCCATGGAGTCCCAATAAAAACACTGCCACAAAAAAGTGGGGCAAGTATCATACAGCACTTCCAGTTCCATTTGGGAAGCACCTCGCTTTGTCAGTAAGTCCGCACAGCTATTTGTCTCTCTCCATATATGATTAACGCGCGCCTCCCAGTCCATGTGAAGGAGCCGCCTCCAATCCAAAGCCAAGTTAGAGAATTCCATAGGATAATCAGCATTAGTATTCAACCAATTGTACGCAAGAAGAGAATCAGTTTGTAGACAAACTCGGTGATGGCCCTCAGACCAAGCTCGAGCCAACGCCTCTCTAATACCCCAAAGTTCAGCCATAGTAGTGTTGGTAACTCCCAGATATAATGAGAAGCCCCACAACCAGGCTTCATGGTCTAAGCGTGCCAGGCCCCCCGCCCCAGATTTTCCAGGGTTGCCAAGTGAGCTACCATCTGTATTAATAGTGACATAAGGGGAAGGAGCTGGACGACACCTAATATATTTGATGGACAATGGAGCTGAATGCCCCGCATGGACAGTGCTAAGAAAGAAAAATTCTGTGGCATGAGAAATAGCCTTTTGTTTTAAAATATGAAAGGGGATGAATGTACCTGAAAAATTAAAGAATTCTACCCAACCAAATTGCCCATAAGATAAAAGCAAAGATAATGTTCCATGGAACATAACCTAAAGGAGAGTGTAGTCTGGAATTACTTTTGCACCAATCATGTAATTCAAGTTGGAAAAAGTTCAAAGTAAGTAATTGGCCCGAGAAGGAAGACCAAATAGTTCATGCAAATTGAAAATCACGCATAACATGGATAGGTGTTTCAAGCTCATTGAAACGGGTACACACTTTGTCGCTCAGTGTAGTGTAAGGGAAAATGACCGATTTAGTGGGAATATGATGATGCGCGCATTTCCATTGAAACATTTTTAGGTGGTATATTTAGTTTCCAAATCCAAGATCCTGCTCTCCATGTCTGCCTTGTAACCTCTTTGGGTGTTGATAGAAGATAGGAATAAGCAGACCGTACTGAGCAAACATCTGCATGATGATCCCAAACACCGTCATCCGTTAAAGTATTAGGAGAGCCATGAATGGGCAATAGCTGAGCATAGATAAATTAGGCTATCGATGATGGCAAAATCATACTAAGAGGTATAAGATCCCATTGATGCATTGTAGTAATCAATTTAGCTATCGGAATCTTGTACTCGTGATGAAGTAGGGGGCCATGAATAAGACCACGGATCGGTCCCAGTGGTAGCCAGTGATCCATCCAAACATTTATTTTTATCGATGATGACAGAATCATACCAATAGGTGTAAGATCCCATTGGTGCGTTGTAGTAATCAATCTAGCTACTAGAATCTCGTACTCGTGATGAAGTAAGGGGCCATGAATAAGACCATGGATCGGTCCCGCGTGGTAGCCAGTGATCCATCCAAAAATTTATTTTACTGCCATCAAGAATAATCCAGTGTAAACCACCTTGCAAGAGGGTCCTACCCCGCAACAAAGCCTTCCACAACTGAGACCCAGTAGTTGAAGCAGTCGGTAAGAAATCGGTTGTTCAATAATGCTTTTGGGATAGGAATTTGGCTAATAAGAAATGCAGGTTTCGCCATATACACCATACTTGATTCATAAGAAAGGCATCATTGGTAGTTTTGGACTCTCTAATACCTAGCCCACCACAAGACTTGGGCTTGGTGAGCGTGTCCCATAAAAAGACATATTTGAGCGGTATGTCATGACCAAAACGGATACAGTACAAGAGGGAGAAGAAAAAAAAAATAGTAATAGGATCACAATAATGGCACCCAACCTACTCACATGACATATGGGGAGTCCCCCCTCAACTGTCCACACCCTCCCCATAAATGCTATGCTTGTTTTTCATCTCTACCTCTTCCCCCACTATCCGCATGTATATTATTCCTTAGCACAAAAACTCTCATCACATTCTCGTAAGCTCACTCATCTTGATTAAACAAAAATACATCTATACATATAGTACACAATGAAACCCATAACCAGCTTTCTCTTAGCCATTCTGGTCATCACAGTCTCAGTCTCTCTGGCAACCCGACCTGAATCTGACAGGTCATTCTCAGCCCAGCTCAAACACTCCAAGGACAAACCCAACAACAACAACAATAAAGGTGGTGGAAGTGGAAGTGGAAGTGGAGGTGGAAGTGGAAATGATGGTGGCATGGGCGGGTTCTTTAGTCCTGGAGGCGGGTTCAACATACCCGGGTTTGGAAATGGTGTTGGAGGCGGGTATGGAGGCGGGTTTGGAGGTCCAAATGGAGGGTACTCGAAAGGTGGTATAATAAGGCCCACAGTGGTGTGTAAAGACAAGGGTCCATGTTACAACAAGAAGCTCACATGTCCAGCCAAGTGCTTCACTTCCTACAGCAACTCAGGCAAGGGTTATGGAGGTGGTGGTGGTGGGGGTGGCTGCACCATGGATTGCAAGAACAAATGTATTGCTTATTGTTAGACCTCTGATTACTAATAGCACAGGCTTGCTTGTAATAGTTTCTATAATCACTAGTAGTTATCACTTAAGAGTTAGGTATGAGATGTAGTTTTGTATGAGATATGCTATTATTATGTTATATACATATATGGTATTTGTGTAAGAGTTTCCCTTTTTTGGTTTTTTTTTTTCCCCCAAACTAAATTCCTACCTCTTATTGGGCTCTAGGATTTATAATAAATAAATAAATAAGTGGAGAATATGTAGTGGCTTACAAAGTGGTGGGAGTTTTTCTTGTTATTACTAGTGAAAAGCTAGATGTGTTTGGGATCCAGGTCCATTTTATCTGTAATGTGAATTTTTTTTTCATATTTATGTGTTGCTTTCTTTAAGATCGAGAATTGAAGTTCTGAAGTAGAATTTTCAGCTGAAATTTCATTCGAGAAGCCATAATAGTGAAAAGAATGAAACCAAAGAATGGAGGAAATTAAACTTGCACAATTCACTGCAGGGATACGGATTATGGACCCCAAATCTCATTCTTTAGGACTTGAAATTTTCTTTAACGAACATAATATATGCCCTTAGCTCCTCAGTCAAAAACTGGAATCCGTGAGAACCCAACTAGATTGGGATACTGTTAGATACGTCAGCAAGATTAAATGTTCCTAATAAATTGCCAGTGTTTAAAACAATTTAAATAACTAGCGCTGAAGTAGATGATACATGGGCTTTTGGTAACTCACTTTTAAAATACTTTTAAAATCCTTTTCTGTAGTGGGATGCATAATAATGATGGAGAAAATCAATAGTTGAGATTTTTGTCCGTGTGGATGGACGATGGTAATGGTTTCGTCTAAGGACAAACTTGCAATAGATTTGAAATAGAGAAAAAGTGATACATCAGTGTAATGTTTGCCAAATACCCTCCGATGATTAAGTTAGAATGTGATTCAGTTGAAGTGTATTGTAAAAGAATTTAACTTTAGGAGTAGTTTTTGGGGTTAGAATTGTGCGTACCTTTGCGTTTGGTTTGTGTGGGTTTTTATAGCCCTTGTCTTCATGGTCTGAATGAATATCTATATTCATGAGATGTGGAGCCGTTGATATTAATGGCTGGCTTTTAGTGTCTGCCAATGGCTATTCGTCTGTTGGTGTCCGTATGTTACTCCTTAGTTGTCTTAAGCATTGAATGTCTTTTATGGCTTCGTCCGTCATTGATGTCCGTACGTTACGCCTTGCATTGAATAACATTTAATTTGTTTATCGAGAAATTGAAAATCTTATTAATTCATCAATAATGAATGCGAGGGTGTAAATAGAGTTCAATGGTCTTCTGTCCGAGGTCCATTGGTTATGCTTTTGCTTGTTTGGCGTGTTAACCGCTACTCATGTCATTTATGGGGAATTTATTTAATGTATGTTGTAGTTGTTCATCAAATGGACGATGCTAGCTTGAAGGAAGAAGTTAACTTTCTCTTTTTTTGTAACGGTTGAGGCATTACAGACTGGTACTTTGACTTGTGTAACGTCTTCTTTCCCGTTGCTCCGTCTGTTACCCCTTGTCATAAATGCTTGCTATAAATGCATAGTGTATCTTGGGTTCGTCCATTATTGAATGCGAAGCCGACATTTTTTGGACTCATCACATAATAATATCTTATTTAGTTAAACAGCTTTCTAGAAAACCAAACTAAAAAAATGGCTACTCAAATTTAGAGGTGTCCACAAGTAGGTCCTTGTCAATTTTGATTCAATCAGATGGTGGAGACTTAGACCCATCATTCATCAGTATGGGAGGTCAAATTGGATTCTCACCAGTTGCGGTCAGATTCGGGGGAAACTGGTAACAATGAAGAGAGGCGGAGCAACCGATGGAGATCTCATTAGATTTGTTGCTGAAATGGGTGGATCTCCATCGACTTTCACTAGAAATGTTGCTGGACTTAGTGGAGCTTGCTAGATTTAAGGTTTTTCACTATCAAATTAGGTAGAGTAAAATCTTGGAGAATGGCGGGTCTCCGCTTACAAAAACCAATATTGACTGGTCCAATGGCTTGGACAACCCTACTCAAATTTTCTATGTAAACACTAAAACTGAAAACATCTTTTAAGTGTTTTTAAGATTGATTTTTTTTTTTTTTTTTTTTTTTTTTTTTTTTTTTTTGTATTTAACAAAAGCAAATTAGCAATTTTATACTTATTCTTCCAGTGATTTTTGAAACTGTTGATGTAGTGCCAAACCCTAGGATTTAAGTCTCACAAATCCACTATGCTACCCTGCAACGATCATGTGCGTGTTGCCTCACAAATTGAATGAACCTAAGCACTACAAAGA